>NW_024067138.1:0-139790 GCF_015039405.1 Cantharellus anzutake | reverse complement strand
GCGCCCTATCCTTTGTGCTACGATCGTTTCATTCTCGATTGGTGAGGGTGCACCTTGTGGGCGAAGTTTCTTACTGATGAATGGCACAAGTGATGTCTTCAATGTCATCCAGCAGCACTGGGCGACTGGGCGGCTCGGCTACGGTGATAGACCGGGATCTAACCCCGTCCGCTTGCTTGATATCGGTTGCGGTATGTATGTGAATCGCCTCGAGGAAGTCAAGCCCTCTTATTTTCATCTTCCAGGAACCGAAGTAAGTGAGGCGCGATTTCCCCAACAACAATGTCTCCTCATACAGATGAATAGTCTGGATAATCGAGGCAGCAAAGAGGTGGCCAGAGACGAGCTTCGTTGCTTCGATCTCTGCCCTATTCAGCCGGATGTTGAATTGCTTGATGACCCATTGGTTCGCGTATCTCCTGGTACTTGGAATTTGTGCGTCAATTCTGTACCTATGCACCGATTGGTTCTGATCCTCGTGCCGAAGTTTGAAACACCTTGGCCATTTGAAAACGGCGAAATTGATCATATCGTTATCCGATTTATTGCCAAAGCGTTCCAGAACTGTCGTGGGATGCTTTCTTTCAGGTACCCATTTTCTATCCGATCGGGAAGCTTTGGGATTCATTTGAGACACAGGAAGTGACCGGGTTCTCGCACCAAGTGGAATTGTGGAATATGTGAGGAGGGTCGGTGTTGCTTTCCGCCCCGCGCACCAACGCTGACTTCCTGTAGACGTAAATATCCCCCGGATCCGATTTGGAACCGCTTACCTCAGACTCTTCGTCGGATCGTAGCTCACGTAGTGATGTCAGTAGGGCCTCACAGTCCTCTTCATTGACCCTCCTCCACAATCCCCGCCTTCTTACGAAGAAGATACAGAATATGACGAAGACAATCTTGAATCTCTCTTTAAGGAGGTTTACTTGGAGAGGTATAATCTTCTAATTCAGTGAATCGTGCGGTGCTCACTGCGGTCGACACATTAGGAACATAAGCCTTATCCCCACAAGGATAATTCCGTATTACCTGAATATTTATTTCCAATACACCACCATCCCGGCTCGAATATATGTACCATTCCCGACATCCATTCATCCCTTCCTGCTCCCAACCTATCCCATCTTCGAAACAAACGTGCTATCCAGTACACCGGATTCCTGAGGAGAGCATTCGTCAGATCTAGGAGCCTATCCAGTTACATCTTCGCAGTTGAGCCCCCCCACAGACCAATCAGCTGTCCCTTTGTTCGACGCCACCCTGGCTATCCATCAAAGAGCGAGAGCCAACCCCAGTCAAGGAAGCTAGGCTCTCTGCGGAACAGGGAGGCTGGTGATGAAGCTGTAAACCACACCGAACGGAAGTCGCTAGATCCTGTGACGGATATGCCAAACAATCCACAGAATACACCACCACTGTTCATGGACTACGCAGAACTTGCATTTAATTTATTCACATCAGCAATGGGTGGGTATCCTAAATGAAAATGCGAAGGAAGAAGAGCAATTAATTTGAACTTTAGGTGTACTTGCCGTCAGGGAGGCAATGTGGGAGCGCGTTCTGGCCAGGAAAGGACTATCTAGCCTTGGGTCGAAATCACGCGATGTCCAAGAGGCGCGTGAAGCGTTCGAGGGATCACTGGATATTTTTGTTGCGTAAGCTTGGCAATTTTGCCGGGTTGTTACCCTTGGGACCCTACCTAATCTACATTCCTCAAGTCGACTCTCGAAGTCCCTCGCACATTCACTTGAATATCCTTTCTTGGATGTGCTTTACGGGGTGTTCTTGGTGACGGAAAACAGGTCTCGGAAAGAGTGGGACCCACTCCGGAATCAAAAAATCCCCTCGTTCCGATAGCTTTGACAAGGAACTTCTTTCGCAGATATCATCGACGGTCCTCTCAGCTATCCTACAGCAAGAAGCTTCGCCGCTAGCCGATATTCATGCACCTTCACCCTCCTCTTCTGCCTCAGAAAAGGAGAGGGAGAGAGCTCATTCATCCCAGCCAACATCCCCCAGCATCTCGCCAGATTACCTCCCTGGGCAGCGCAGTCACTCCTCGAATGATGCTGTACCTCCGTCATCCCTCGCGGCATCAATGCCAGGACCTTGGAGCAGGGTGATCGCCATGTCCCCTCTACCGACAGACAAAGCGTCACGAGTGATCCGCTTTTTCTTTGCCGAAAAGGCAGCCACCCCGGATGCCCAACCTGTTCCGGGCCGTTACCAAACATCTTCGACGTCTCAACCTCCTGAATCTTCTTGATCGGGTTGCACTGGCTGTATCCCGAACTTAGCCTCCTAACTATCATTATTCGCCGATCTAGTACGCTTATCATAAGTCCCTGTGGCCCATTAAACCTGCCATATTGTTTTTGTGATGAACTTCTTGTAGCGTTCCAATTTCCTCTTTCTTCTAGCCACAGATACAGCAAGTATAGCGACAATTCACGTTTCTTCATTAGCAAGCCTACGCATTGCCTACTCTCTCATTCCCCTAATGATACCCATCCATGGATACTGCGACATTGTCTTGATATTCATTCATCCATGCCCTAGTCTTTTACTTACCGAGTCTGCAACCCCCTGGCAATGTACTGAGTTGCTGACCTCATCGGGTAGTCTCTTCCATTGTATCTACCCATCGCTCTCTTGGCCAAATACTATCTTTCTTGAGTACATCTAGCTCTTCCGAAGGTGTTCTCTATACGTGACTACTAATCTTGCCCATCAGTTATGATGGTTCTGTGATAACGATTAGGGGTTTATGGAATGCTCAACCTCAGCAGTGTGATCGCAGGTTTAAAATCTTTGGTAACGAAGGACTGTCTGCCATTGTACAAACGCCCCGCATCAATTCCCTCCACAAACTCCGAGCGCCGTTTGTAAACTCAGACTTTGACTTCTTCAAAGTCATCCCGCCGCACTGACTCATTCCTCTCCCGTTCGCCTGCCGGCCCTTGACTCCTGGGCTGTGGACTGTGCTCCATAGGCCCAGGATTCGTCTTGTCATCCAAAACCGGTGCTTGGTCGATACTATAATACGGAAAAGAATACCCCGAAGGCTGAGTAGGTTGTTGAATGAGGTATGGAGGCAAAGAGGTCTGCATTTGAGGGTCGAAATTAGAGACAATGACCATCGCTGGGGTGTAGTCACTGTGAGGGACTGGGAAGACCATAAGTGATTCGAATGCTAAATGAGAGATTGCTCACTCCATATGAGCTCAGTAGGTTAGGGGCGCGCACGCTCCATATAGGCCTGAAATTGTTCTCTGTGGGGGCAGCTGCATCCGCTTCGTTCCATTGGCGAGCCATAGCTTTAGCTTTTTTGGTACCCTTTGAAAAAGGCATGGTATCTTTAGCAAAAGTGGGAAACGGACGGGGATGTAGCTGGTGACTGACGTAACATTTCCATGCAATCAGTGGCCCCCAGAAGACCAAGACGGTGGCGACCAGAATACCAATAGTGATTCCCCTCACTTCCCAACGATACTTCCATACTCTATCGTCATCATCAAAACGGTAACGGAAATCTTCATTTTCCAATGCGGCCCGAATACCCTTAGGTGTAATCATATCCCAGAAGACGCCGTAAAGCGCTGCAGGCAGTACAACCATTGCACTGCGGAAACAAACATTTCTCAGTCAAGGCAAAGAACGGGTCGCGAGCCTTACGTAAACGCAATGCCAAACCAAATACGCTCAAAGATTGGCTTGCTGGACCTGAGGAATAATTTGTTCGTCTCGCGAACTCGATGCTCCCAGGTTTCTTGCGCCACTATCCCATTCAGCTCGAATGGTAGGGGCGGCATGTCAAGTGTCCGTCCAAGCCTCTGACGCGCAAGTTCCCCATGTCAAAAGCAAGCTTCAACAGCAACTGCGGGACATACGATTGTTATTAAGTTGTCTGTACTCTTGAAAACACTGGTGGTGGTCATGATGGTGCGAAGGGCAGAGAATGTACGAAGGACTGATCAAAAAAAGAGGCGCTAGAAATAAGATCGAACGCTGCACGGCAAATGAAAGAGTCAAGACATCAGAACGAACAGCCCCAGGGACGTCCTCTTACCAGCGCCAAACGAAGAAAATAAGGTGCTGGAACCGGCCAGCAAGGAGAAAGGAAAGAAGGGAATCAAAAAAGCACGGATAGCACAAGGGGGATCATTCTCTCGTGGCGAGCGCTTTCTATGTCTGGGAGGTCGATAGTTGGCATCGAAACTTTCCGTAACAACCGCGGTGATCCAGCGATCATTATGATTGATGGTTCAGGACCGTAGGGGTCCCTCCAAGTGATGTGGGGGTGGTGATTTAACGTCCGAATGTTCTTTCTTCACCGGAAGAAGTAGACCCAGAACCTTGAACCAAGGCGCTGAGGGTGGGAACACGACCTGTACTCATATTTAGCTTTAAAGTTTTACAGTCTGAATTCAATTTCACGCGAGCGTTGAGGTTGTGATCCGATGGCACCACGGCCGGTGTGCATCAGAATGCTATACAAACAGATCATATCGCCGCGCAACACATCACGCCGAAACACAATATTCCATTCTTATCTCTTCGAGCGCTTGGACGACACTGAGAAACCATGAAAACCAGCTCCGTCCGAATCCGAGTCGTGCATTACTCTAGGCCGTTTCCTGGTGGTGGCGCGAGTTGACCGGGTCGTTACCTGACTCGCAGCAGGGTCTTCACTAGGAGCTTGGCTAGCACTTCTCGTAACCCGCATCGACGGCACTGGCGGCGCTTTTGGAGGTGAAGCTGCAGGAGGCCGTTTTGCGGTTGGAGCACTAGACTTAATGGTCTGACTTTGAAGCGACTCGTTTAAATCACTGACGTCAGGTCCAATAGCATCCAGAACATCACCGAAGTCTTCGAGCTCGTCTTCGTCGTCCGCGGCAGGCGGCGGTTTCCGTCGGGCTCGGCCCGAACTGCGCAGAGTGCCAGGGAGTCTGGTGTCTACGTCGGAAAAGTTCAAATCAGAATCATTTGGTTCGTACTCCTTCGGGGCTTGTTTGGCCCGTGCGCCACCCTTGCCTGTTAGGCGCTTGGGCAAGGATACGTCAGAGTGGTTTTCTGCGTCGCTCGCAGAATCCTCTACACGCAAAGGACGACGGGGGCCCTGGGGACGGGAAACGCCACTACGACCCCGCCTTGCTTGAGGTCTCAATGGTGGATAGCTCTCTTCTAATGGAGCTATTGGAGACTTCTCTTTCTCCCAATACCCTTGAACAGGAATGAGATGCGACACAGCCTAAACAGGGCGTCAATCTTGCCTTTTCCTTGACCATAGTCCATTGTTTTGTCTGGAACGATCTCCACCATCGCGGCCCGTCGCGGTGGAACTTTCTGTGGCTCAGCTATTAGACAAAACGTAGAATAAGGCAAGAGAGACCGAACCTTTTTAAATTTCTTGAAGTTCGGCATGTTATTTTCAAGACTTGGGACAGTACGTTGCTTCCCACCATCCTTCCGAAACAAATCATCACTTTCGATAACAATCATGAAGTTTCCGTGCACATTGAAATCCTTTTCCATTTCTTCAAAAGCCTCAAGTTCCTCGCGTCGGCGTCTCTCTCTCTCGATATTGACTTCATCGCCGTTTCTCGGTTTCGATATTCGGAGGTTATTGAATTCCCGATCGAACTCGTCTTCGGTGCGTTTTCCCTTCTTCGTCGTAGCCATGGCATGTAGGAATTGTGAATCAGTGTCCACGCCGTTCTCAGCCGCGCCACCTCGTTTTTTCTTGGTAGTTTGGGATTCATCCCTGACAGCTATCGTTTGGTGAGATGACATGGCTGCATCCTTTGGTCCGACAAGTTCCGGCTCCACCATAGCTTGACGTTTCCTGGGTCTCGAGCCCATAACATTTGTATCCTGCATGTCTGCGTCACCTTTGTCAGATGCCTTGCGCTTTCCGCGACTTTTGGATTTTGACTCCTGAGCATGCCCGGAGGCTGAAAACAATTCCTGAGACATCAACTGTGATTCACTTTGACTTCCAGGTAGTGGAGTGAAACTCGGTTGTGCGGAGGACATGTGTTCCATCCCAGTAGATGCAGCTCCTGAGTTGGGCTCGCTATCATCGATGTCCGGTAGTGGATCGCCTGGCTGAGAATCGAAGAGATTCGATTCGAAATCACGTTGAAATTTCTTGTAGGATGGTTCTGCAACCGTAGAAGTAGCCATAGCCTGCTCTTCGCCTATTCCAAATAGGTCCATGAACGCCGCCGGCTGCCTGATCGCAGCTTTACGTTTGGGTCGCTGAAGATGAGAAGAGGGCTCTATTTCCTTCACTTGTTGGCTTGGGGGGCTAGGTGGAGGTGGAGTAGAAATTTCTATCTTTGGAGTTTCCTCGATAATAGTGCTGTCGTCATCTAACCCAAAGAGGGCTGCACCTAGGGGAGCTACGGTACGGTTCCTTCTTCTAGGCGGCTTGAAGAGTATAATAGTATCAACAACAATAGCAAAGGGAATTGCATGGTTCTTACCAAAAGTCGCGACAGAGTATCGCCAGAGGCTTCTTGAATGGCAGATTGTCCAGGGACTTCGGTAATTTTGTCCACGCTCGAAGATGCATGGGAGAGGTCCAGAGGGGACGGCCCTGCTGGAGTGGGGGAATCTTGTCCAGCATTGGAGGGGATGGGCCGCTTTGGGGGAACCGAATCTACCACGGGGGGCGTGTAGGAGGATGCATATTGCATGGGTAGACGGGCATCCTCCTCTTCGGGAGCTTCAAAATCGATGGAGCAGTCAATGTATGCAATGTCGCTCTTCAAGATAGCCAAAATAACATCCGTATCGTACACAAATTGCATATCCATCCTAAGCACACATGGCGCTAGTTATTGAGGAACCAAACATGATGGGAATGGGACTCACATCTTAGCGCCCTCCAAGTACAAATATCTCCAATCTTCATAAGTCTCCAGGACCTCTTTTTGCAGCCCCACTAAAACAACAAGAGGCGAGCCGGAGTCACTCCCCCCGGATTTCCTTTTCGTAGTTTTTTGGATAATTTGGGCCCATTTTTCAGCGGAGGGGATGGCCTTGTCCGAAGAGATGCTGTACGAATGGACGTTCCCACCGCCAATTTTGATTAATGTTTCAAATGTTTTATCCACCTGGTGACCAGCCTTAATGCACAGACAGTAATACGCACGGAGTCTTACCGTTATGCCATGATAGACGACAAGGAAGGTCATTTGCTTGAACATCTTAACGCGCTTCTCTTTCCATACCCACAGCTCAGGGTTCGGGCCGTCAGGAAGGTAGTCCTGCTCATTCGGTGGGTCGTATTTCTCCTCATAATTCCTACTACCACGGGGTAGCTCTCCCTTTCGAACGAAGGCTTCGAGCCACGAGACTTTGATGAAATGTGTTTGAGACTCTGCTAGAAGCCCACAGATCCATTGCAACGAGGGCTTTTCTTTGAAGGAAGTATCGATATTTAACCCCTTTCTTCTCTGTTTAGTTCGAGGCTCCAGGGAGAGGGCGCCGGACACGTCAGGGAAGCGGTCTATGATGTAATGGGTTGTGAACTCGGACCAACTTCGAGCTACGCGAACACCAAATTTTGTGGCTCGTTGGGATAAATCTTGAGCGGCGTCCCTTGAAACAGATGAAGCGGCAATGAAGGCATGTATCGGAAGATTTCTGATTCTTGGGGAGTGTAAGACAAGGGTGAGTGAAATACCAGCACCCTTACGAGATGACCATCCCCTTTTCGAGTTTGTCTCCATCGGCCAATAAATATTCCTTAGGATGATCGGGGTCTTCTTCTATGGGAGCACCATCCCTCAAAGGCACTACCTTATTCTTAGCCTCGCTCTTGCGATATGTAAGCGCAGAGTCGGAACCGAGACTTTCCTTGAGGCAAAATATGCGCATAAGTTTGAGCTCGAGCTAAAACGAAACGAAATATACCGCCGGAGCAAGGAGAACCCTTCTCCGTCAGACACGTCGAGGAACGCCACTCACGGGTAGTTCGGAAACAATGAAGAACCCTTCCGTCCTAGATATTACTTTGCTCTTCGTAAAGAGTTTGTTGTCAGGATCACCGGGCCCTCTTCTCCTCCCGTAGGCATACTCGACTCCAGGTAACAATAATTTTTCCTCTGTAAAATGTTTGAACCAACTGGACGAATTAGTGCAAATCATCCCGGCACCGGATTATGCGGGCGCACTAGTATCTTCGCCATCTGCATCGTCGAAAGCAGCACGCAATATCCACATGATCCTGTTAGCTATTCCAGAAGTCTTCTCTGTATGGCATGTAGGTAGGGCTGAGTTGCGTGAAACACGAATATCGCGTGACACATGGAAGCTCACGTGTTGGCGCACCTATTTAGCTGAGCTTGCGAGATTAATTATAGATGCAAATGTACTTATACTCGAGTGCTGTCAGTACCTACACATTATTATTGCAAGGGGCTAGCCCCTTGAACGCGCCCTCTCGGGGGCCTCTCCCCAAGGATCATGTTTATGTTCGCCTCGTTTCTGGTTTCTCGCCTTGGCTTTTGGTTGTCCATTCTCATATCATACTCATATATAAACTTTGCCCAAACTTTTCTTTTTCTCCCTCAGTGCACATTGACTGGACTAAGGTAGCTTTAGAAAGTTATCTTGTACCGTTTCATGTGCCGAGACCTACATCTTGATCCGAAAATTCCGATAGCAGGGACGGTGCCCAAACTTAAGTGATAATTATTGCCAACAACAGCAACGAGAATACATTCCAATGCAACCAGTCCGTTCACCAAGTAAGGCCTAGTTCTACGGCAGAAAACACAATTCCATTCCTGAACCGGTGCCCAAAGTCACTTAGTCGCGGTTCACGTTATTGAGCACGCGGAGGATATAGAGGAAGAGGTTGATAAAGTCAAGGTAGAGGGAAATTGCACCCATTATGTACTCATCAGGGCTGAGTCGCTTCGTGATAACATATGTGTCATAAACAACATAACCACTGAAGAGTAGGGCTCCGCATATGGAGTAGATCCTTCCGAATAACGGTGTTAGTGATCAGCCGAGATCAAAAGGGACTATGGCTCACAAATCTGCTGTTTGATTGAATGGGAGGAACAGCGATACGAGCCCAGAGAATATCATCACCAGGAGCCCCGCAAACAAGAATGGGCCTGTTGCACGAAATTGTGTAAAAATGTTTGTCAACGGTCAAGGGATAGCTTCTTACCCATCCCACTGAAATCGTACTTGGATTGGATTGTAAAAAGGGTCAATCCAAGGAAGACACCAAGCGTAATAAGTCTAGGTTCGTTTGTGTGTGAGGCAAAGGTTACGAAGGAGAAAACTCTACATCACTCACAGGGCTTGAAGGACAATTACAGTGTCGAAGAACGAAATTGCCACTCCGATAGCAAACGATTCGAGTAAGGTAAACGTTCCCAAAAGAATGTAGTTCGTTGCTGTGGGTAGAAGGACATTTGGGCACTAGTTTGGGCACTAGTTTGGGCAGAAGGGATGGTTGAACTTACGGTGGCTGTGTCTCTTGTACCATAGGAACCCAAGGTTAATCAAAGTGGCAAAGAGAGGCACATAAAATGCCCAAGGACTGCAACAAAATGGTTACTGCTGAACGAACGGCTATTGATTCCCTCCGACTCACTTGGCCTGAACCCATTCAATAGTGCCGCGGCTTTGAGAGAGTGCGCCCGCAACGATGCAGGTTCCCAGCTACAGGCCATATCAGTAATGGATTCCAGAAGAAACATAACATCACCTACAATCTGCACGAAGAGGATACTGTATACCTGGATGGGATTGTCAGTCAGGGGGCGCTGCGGACCAGGGCTTGCGCGCATACCTTTTGAATGAAGGCTAAAGGTGGTGCATAAGCGTAGATACCCAGACAAAGTTCGATCGAATGTACGTACCATTCTTGATCTCAGGGGAGGAGTCCCAGACACTGACGCCATAATCAAAGTCAGCTACCCCACCACCCTGCGCATAATAGGCGTTTGGATTGGATGACGAAGCAAGTGCGGGATCCAAAAGTGGTTCGGTGGTCTCATTGGCAGCACCGTACTTCTTGTTGGGGTTTGGTGCTGAGTATGAAGGGGGGGCTACTGGATAGTTCGACATGGTGACTACTGATGGGGTGATGAGGTTCTGGAAGTCTCGTGACGTATCCCGTGATTGCGTGTTCAACCCCCGTGTCACTCCGGGACCGAAACGGGTTGGACACTTCTATGAAGCAGAGTCTCATCAATGCCATGGCTGGCCCCTCGTCGGGAAAGGCTGGACTCGCAAGGGATCAATCTGAGAGTATGTCTTGTTCCGGAATCCCTCTCGTCTGTGTGACATTGACGCGATCCAGTCAATCGTATAATCGCTGAGGCTTCGAAGAATTCAAGATTCTTTCAAGTGACGTTTGCTGGTACTTATCGCCCGAGTATAGGATTCTGAAGATGAGCCTCAGGAGGCCAAACGGAAAGATGAAATGTTGACTGAAAAAATTGGGAAGCTGCTTGCAGAACGGGACGGCGTGATGAGCATTATGGACATTCGTAAGATTGTTCTGCCTTCGAATCGGAAATGTGACAGGTCTAACCGACCATTCAGGTAATGCAGAGTCCACTGTGGACAAAATGGTGAGGGGCGGGCACATGGTTCATATCAAGTCTCCATCCGGCTTACAGAGCTTAGATATCTGCCATGGAGGCAACAAGGGATGTGTCAAAAATAATATGCCATGTTGACCTCGATGCATTCTATGCTAGTGTGGAAAGTCTGGATGACCCAAGCCTAGGCTAGTTCCAGTGTCAGAATCTTCGTCATACACAGAATTTAACATTCGGCCGTGGCAGTGGGGAAAGCATTTGGCGTCAGCCAAGGCGTGCTTACGACTGCCAGCTATGAGGCTCGAAAATATGGATGTAGGTCAGGCATGGCCAGTAAGTGCCAAACTTCGTGGCGATTTCATTCCGAGTTGTTGTAATTGAAAGCCCGCATCTTTACCAGCATTCGTCGCAAAGAAACTTTGCCCACACCTCATCATTGTCCCCTCGCATTTCGAGAGATACGCCCAGAAAGCACGTTTACTTTTCTTATCGATATTTTCTCGTCCTTACCTGTGACACTTGCGCAGTCAAAAGAAGTCATGGATGTTTTGGGGAAGTATGATCCGGACATGTGTATTATGGGTAAGCATCCTATTCGAATCCCCCATGATACGGAACTCATCGTGGCACAGGTGCTGATGAAGCGTACCTGACGTCAGTCTTGATTTCTCAACCACTTGCCCACCGATACATTCTCGGTCATTAGGCTCAATGACTACTGCGATCTTCATAACATGACGCCGGAAGAATGCGTGGAACAAATGCGAGCCGACGTTCACCGTGAAACTCAGCTTACTTGCAGTGCAGGTATCGCGGCAAACCGCATGCTCGCGAAAGTAAGCATGACAACTATAATCATTACAAGTATCCGCGCTTTCAACACGATTTGCAGATATGCTCGGATCGCAACAAACCCAACGGGCAATTCACACTCCCAAGGAATGCAGACGACATCATCAAATTCATGCATGACCTGCCCATGCGGAAGGTACATACTGGCCAACCTTAATGAGCCACTCTATTACTCTATCAATGCGATTTTCCCTGCAGATACCCGGCATTGGGCGAGTGACAGAGCGGATCTTAACCTCTCTAGGAATTAATACTTGTGGGGATGTTTGCAAGCATCGAGCGATGCTCCTTAGTATGGACAAGCACCTCCCAGGGGGGATATCGTATCTATTGAATGCACACTTGGGTATCGGCTCCAATATCGTAGAGCCACCAGTCAGAGAAGACCGCAAGAGTGTAGGAGTTGAAAGGTGGGGGATTCAGGCAGGCAACATTCAGGAACAATGCAATAATTACAAATTGATAGGACTTTTAGCCCGGATGCCGACAAGGACGCTTTATTAGCTAAGCTGGAGGGCATAGCAGAGGACCTAGAGGAAGATTTGGCTCGAACTGGATGGGCTGGGCGGACGGTCACGCTGAAATACAAGTTGGACACCTTTCAGAGTACAGCGTCCCTTTGTCCAGTCATGGTGGTATCTGATGTATTAAAATTCATTTAGCATTTACACGCGCGAAATCGCTGTCTCGGTTCATCACATCAAAAGCCGATATCTTCGCCGCTGGGAAAGAACTATTTTCGAAGGAGTTCCCGTCCATATCAAAGCTACGTCTGATTGGCCTACGCCTCACAATGCTCAAGGATCTCCGACTTCGCGAAGGTGTGATAGACAAGGTTGCTCTTCTGCTTTGAAATTGGTTCTTTTAGAATAATCCAAGTTCACCGATGCCGTAGTTTCTAGTGTCTAGTCCAAACTTCAAAAAGCGGAAACGGTTGAGTGATGGGAGTGGCGCGGAGCCGACGAACCATGGTTTCGCAGCAGAGGCCACGTTGGCGAGCAACTTTGAGGCTGACACGTCAGCCACGGAAGACGATTGCATAGGCTGGGAACTTGGGAATGCCCCTGAGGGGCCTTCTAGGTGGGATCGGCGTAAGCGAGAGGAAGAAGCTTTACTTTTCTCAAAGACGGGGGGAACGCAGCTTATTTCTCACATCAATCCTGGCGCTGACGCGGCTACGGAGAGGCCTCTGATGCTGAATTCAATCGGCGACAGTGATATTGCAGAAGGAAATGAGCCCATCTCCCTGACACGACTTCGCGACGCAGTCAGAGGTAACTATGATGGGGGGTTGGCCAAATTCCAACCCTCTACCACTGCTCAACCTCAAGCATTGACATCCCCAAACGCCCGGAACAAGCATAATCGTACCCAACCCGTGGATCATTCCGAGGCCCCTCGCAGTCCGCTGCAGTGTCCCATCTGCAGTAAGGAGCTTGTGGTCGACAATGACGAGCTCAATGCGCACATAGATTACTGCTTGAGCCGTGGCACGATCATGGAGGCAGCATCTGGGAGATGAACAGTGACATTCAAAGCTATTTGCAACTCCATAGATCGATTGCACAATATTCCCCTGATTCCCCTAATTCAGAATTGGAAAATGTAGAATTATTTTGGGCTTCGTCTGTATGCGCAATATTTATTGCTTATCTATGAACTGGCCGTTTCCAATTTCCACAAACGTATGTACCGATGTGTGAGCTCAAGATCCCCCTTACAAGGTGCGTTTGGATGAACCTTCTTGCAATATGAAGTGTAGAAGACAGGAATGGCGCCATTCCTATCGAGGCTAATGTGGCCGAAGCCCATGAACGTCAAAATTAGCTATTCGGTTGTTGGTGGGCGCACGGCTACCACGCTGGGGTTACGAGTAATGACCTTACAAAAAGCTGGAAGAGTAAAAGATGCGCATTGTCTTAGCAGTCACTGTAGTGGTCACAAAGCAACACAGGACAAGTGGGACGTTCGGCTGCAGAAGCACAATGAACGTGTGTCCTGATAAAAGCGAGTATTCTGGACCACTGCTATGAAATAGGATAGTTTACAGCTTCTAGAGCGCCACTAACCGCATCGACCGCATTCACGATAGATCGTTTGTTGAACACGGGAGAAGTTTTCTAATACAGAAGAATCCCTGATACGATTGATTGGTGATTGTGCAGGGGGACTCAAGCCCACCCTGCAAGAGTAGCAACATACGCCACCCCAAGCTTAGAGAACTCCAGCATGTGATCGAAGCTGAATTCTGGAGAGATGTCCAGCCGGCTAAGGGGAAAAAGCCCGTTATTTTGGTACGGCGGATTATTCAGGAAATGCGTACTCGTTCGTGGAGTGGATATTCTTGTTCGAATCTTCGAATGCTGATTCGATACCGAATGCCGAGGGGATACCAGCCTTATTCCAGCTGGCATGATCAGAGCAGGCATACCCACATTTAGTCTCAACCCAAGGGATATCTAGATACGTATCAATGAGGTCTTCAATCAACGAGGTGAGTCTGACATGAGGCAAAAAACCGTGTCAAGATCCCAAGGGTTTGAATTAATAAACGCGTTTGGCTCGCTCACTTGGGATTAACAAAGTCCGTAATGACGCCCACTACTTCCTTGGTCCCTTGTTTTACCCAAGCAGTCATGTCGAACTGAATGATGTGTGAGTACTTTGCATTCCGAGTAGCTTGCATTAGTGAAGCGGAATCCATACCTGCAGCTGACTCTTGACCTTCGCCCCTTGCGACACGTAATCGTTCACTACCGCTTGAGAGCCAAGAAGCCCACCTTCCTCCTGCAAGGCAAGGGATACCCGAATGCTTGGTAACAACAAGGTATAACCACGAATTCACTTACGGCGGAATAGAAATGCCATTCCACGTCATGGATAGGGGTAAAATTTGCGGCTAACAATACCCTGTAAGTCTCCAAAATCGTAACTGTGCCAGACCCTGCGGAAATGTCGATTTGAAATTCATTGTGGCGGCATCGGCGGACACTGACCATCATCATCAGCGCCAGGGGCTGGTAAGAACGGAAGGAAATTTGTGCTGGAAGCGGTTAGTTTCTACAGCAACAATTCGGATGTGAACGGATCACCTATCCTGGTGTGCGCTAATGATGACGGAGCCAGTATCTTTTGACATGGATGTCCCCCTTATCCTGACGATCTGAGGGCCTACAATCGTAAGAAGGCTCAGAGCGATGCAATCCGCGTTCTTACGATCGAATTTTGGCCCCAGGGATGCTCAAACTCGTTGACAGTGATGCGAGTTTGCAGTTCATCCGAAGCCGTCTTCGAGGTAACCTTTCGAATTCCTGAGTACAGCATTGTATGAGAAAGGAGTTGATGTTACCTCATTGATCTTGGATAACAGCCATAGCTGGCTTTCGCGGCCCGTCAGGGAGCGGTAATCTAGCGGCGTGATCAACATTTGCTGCATTCAGTGCTGGAAGGGACACAAACATCGCGTCCTAAAACTTGTGAACTTCCTCAGATTAGCCCTCGGGCCCTTGGTCGATAGTAACTTGATAGTGGACTTGATCCGCTTCGACGCATTGTAGGTGGCAACTGGAATTCACATTGAGGTTTGGTCAAAAGCACCACAATATTATTCCTACTCTCTACACCAGCAGCGGACTGCTCAAGGTCCCCCGGAGCATAGTCTGGAGAATCAGTTCTAGAATCTGAGTTTAGGGAAACGCTGAAATGTCATTAAGAGATCCTCACATGTCGAAGAAGTTGACGGAGCTTGCTTTCGCAATGATCTACAAAAAAAAACGATTAAAACGAACCGTATGTAAGTCAAACGCGATCCTTGCCTTTTCTCGCTCAGTTACCCACACTGGCTCCTCGTTGGGAGCAAATTGAACGAGTCGCTTCGCGTCAAGATCAAGATTGAAGCCTTGACATATGAAGTAATAGGGGAACAAAGGGAGAGCATCCCAATGCGATTCACACGCGACGGAGGCGGTCAGACGAGCGATTGGACAACACGCGTCGCGCATGCCACTCACCTTCGGGGACGGCCTTGGGTAATTCCTCCTGAGCTACGTACTTGAGCGCAAGCTGGGGATCATATGATACTGACACAGATAAGACAAAGCTGGCACTCGCCAAGGCCAGAAGCGATTTTAACATCGTTGTTGGTAGCAGTGTCAACAAGCGCCTGTGGCGAGAGCCGGCCGGAAGCAAATCTTGAATTCAAACTGCTGAGTCCATGGCAGGCGTTCCCAAACCCTCGCTTGTGGTGTGTATCTTTAACCAATACTCCCCCCTACTCAGCAAAAAGGAAGACGCTGACACAGCTATCGCGCCATGGTGTGTAGCGCCTTATTGTGGGAGCGGGTAAGGCGGCACCTACGCCCCCAGTTGGCCCGGCGCTTGGTGCGAAAGGTGTAAAATCCATGGATTTCTGCAAGGAGTTTAACGCTCGTACGGCACACATCTCCCCCGGAACACCGATTCCAACCACGATAATCGTTCAACCTGACCGCACGTTTACGTTCGTGACAAAAACTCCAACGACGTCGTACCTGCTAAAGAAGGTCACTGGGATTGAGAAGGGACCTGCACATCCAAGCCAGATCCTCGCTACCATCAGTCTCAAGCATGTGTATGAAATTGCAAAAATAAAGCAGACTGATGCACACTTGAGCCAACTCCCACTCGAAAGCATTGCACGAATGATTATTGGGACCGCAAAAGCGCTCGGGATACAGGTGATTCCTTGAACATGCGCCTATTCCTCTCTTTGACCCGATAATACCATTTGCGTGTGAGTAGCACGTGTACCATGGATCCCAATTAAAGGGTGCTTAATCAAGATCAATTTTCCTTTTGTAGCGTCCTGTTTCGCGGAAATTGATCGAATGAAGGACAGATGGCCCGCCTTCGTCGTGGGTGACGCGCGGTGCATGCGGGAAACACTGGTGATCACGGGCTTCAGGAGATGTTTGGCGTCTCTTGATGCTCAACAACGGGTGTGATCTAAATGGTTGTGCCGCACCGGAAATGGCACTGTGTGCTATGAAGGAGCTGCTTCAATAATCAGTGACTGCCCAACGTATTGCTTCTGGTCTTGTCTCAATTGAATACATACATTCAGTGATTCTCCACGGCCAGTCTCTTCTTCAACTGAGTATCAGGCAAGAAGATCGTCACACTGTGATGACGCTCGAGCTAGCTGCTGATGCGGCGAAGCGGAGGATGGGAGTCTTTAAGCGGTAGGGATGTCCTAGGATGTTGCCCTCGTGGCCAGAACGGAGCACCAGACGCTTTCTTGGACGATATCAAGTGAGAATATGAAGGGCATTCTGTGATGCGCGGGAAGAGAAAAACAGTGTGAATACAATCCTCATTCTCCACGGACTGCCAGGCGGGGCCCTCACAACATTAATGATAGGGCCTGTGGGATTCGAAACAATCAGAGATGATCACAGACCCACAAGTGTGGTAAGATATTAGCTAGATACCCTTGTAGACAAAACGCCCCTCGTAAGAGCTGCGATCACGGAGTAGGTTGGCCAGAATGATGTTATCATGTGGAGAATACGAGGTCCGAGGCGCAGCCACCTTGAGTATTTCGAATAAGAGAATTGGGGCATCATTAAATGAAAACAAGTAACGCCACGCTTCCTCCTCATGTCGGAGTATATGGGAACTCGTGGTGACCAGAGTTCATAATCAAAGGACCAGCTGCGAATTCCAATTAAGCGAAGGAGAAGACTCTGCTTGCTCAGTAAGATCGGGCCGATTGAGCACTTGTGCACTCGACTTGCTAAATGAGAGCATAATGAACCTCAAGCCATAACATAAGAGGTGGCCAATTCGGAGGGGGCGATCTAGACTAGAGAATGGAATACAGCAATTTTAACACCTTAACCGAGTGGGGGATGGACCAAATGTGGGATACCCCTCTGAGCCAGGAGGATGCTCAATGCGTCTAACTACCATTCACGATGCACATGCATACGGTGCCTGGGATCATTAGAAATCAAGCTGGTGCGGGCGTGCAGGACCTCGACACCGAAGCGAGGCGGAAGCTCAGATGTTTGATTTTCTTCTCTTTTTTTTTCTTTTTTTTTCTTTGTTTTTCCCTAGCAACTCGGCGCGGCGTGGGCCTTTCAAGGATCGACGATTTGCGGGATGAAAAAGATCAGCTTTCTCTAGAACTTGGGTTTTTTCCCGTGTTCTTTCGACTGCGTGTGACCTTCTAGGTGCAAGGGGATAAGTCCTCCCACAAGAGAGCAACCCTTACCAAAGTAATGCCGTCCCGGTGTTGAGCCGTAGGGAGGTTCCGGAGGACGCAACGTGTCGCGTCCGTCACGCGTCATGTGAGATTCGAAGTTGGTACCATCTAGTAGCGCGCGCCTGTGTGTCAACAGATGGTTGATGTGCTTGCACAATTATTCCGGGATGCGACGCATGCTGGACGGCTATTAGCGATTCCTAAACTGCCCTCCCCGTTTCTGTCCAGGCTTCTCAACACGAGGACATTTCATGTTCTCAACTTTACGGAACCGACTTCACACTTGCAGCATGGACAGGGATTTATAAAACCGGGCCCCAATATGGAAGAATTTGTTCGGTAGGATTGTTCGTGAATCCTGTCTGGTCCATTCTTATCATTTCCAAATCTTGCTCTGCCAGCTGGGAAAAGTCATACTCAAGGCGTCGCTTCCATTCTGACCTATAAAAATCCCGCCCACTGCTTTCCTCGGGATCCACGTCTTCTCTTATTCTCCCCTTCATCTCTCTTTGTTACTGCCTTTACGTTCAACATGCCACCATTCCCAGTCTCCGAGTTGCTCGTCATGTCTTGGAGCGCGGGCAGTCCCCGCGACTCCTCCCTCTTCACCTCATGGGGTGTCCTCTACCGCTTTGAGACCGCTCTAGAGAGGAAAAAGACCGTAACCACCATCTGGAGAGCCATCAGTGAGACCAAACAAGAGCGTGTAGCGCGTTTCGAGTGGAATGCGGATGGCGATCTGGGTCGTGCACTCATCGGTGAGCACCGTTGCCCCAAATCGTCATGAGCCGATCTAATTCATTCGATCTCACAAAATGTTTAGGACGATCCTCCATCCCTATGGCAGATCTCGTTCGTCGAAACGGTCCAGCCTCGTCGTACGTCCTGTCAAAAGTCTAAGCCCTTAAGTTTTAGTTTATTGACAGGGGATCACAGATGTTGGACTGGACCCGACGGTTATGAATACACGTGGACTCAATCGACTACAACTCCTGGGGAAATACTAGTCAGTTATTGAACACTTCAATAATTTTCTGTTCAAGGTCTCACGAGTTGGACGGCCATAGTTGTATGATCCTAATGGCATCGTCATCGCTCTCTATCGAAAGGTCCCCCGAGAAGGTGGGACATCGGCGAAGTCGTCACAACCGATGGCGAATTGCATTTCTTCAGCAATGCTGGCAGTCGGACTGTCACCCACCCTGTATGCCCGGATTCTATTCTTTGTCCAAGCACACCTGTTGACAAATTTGCACGACCTGTGTCTAGCCGATGATGGATCTCGTTGTCCTGTCTATCATGCTTCATCGCATGGTCATTCGATGAAATAGATTAGTCTTTGAGGTTCATTGGTCTATCTTCATTCTTATAGTAAGCTTGCGATATTTCGGACTTCAATTGGGTCAGTGCTTACCAGAGCCATTCCAGCGCACTGGGCTGCCTTGTATATCAATTTTTTTTTGTCGGTCCAATTTTGTCCATGTTTTTTTAATCGCTTCACGGCCATCTTTCTGTGGGCGGTCTTCAGACCAACTATTACAGAAATACCCGCTTCAATTTGATGATTTCACTGTACCAAGTCAACTATATGTAACCCATTCAACATGAGTTCTTCTACCCCAAATTGATCAGTTTGTTTTTTTTTTGCCTTCTTACAATTACAAAAGGTTCGATCATCAACCCAACATGAACTGGGCAATTTTTGACTGCACAAAATACACCGTCCGACCTCAGCCGCTATCGGAAGAAGTCCCTGATGCGGATCCGTTAAGCGCTTCCAAAACCCTTTAGTGTGGGCTAAGTAGCTTGTGGGACAAATGATTTGATCCCGTCCTTTCCAAACTGTCACTAGTACTAGTTCCGAGACATGGCTAGCACGTGTCCGCCGTGCCAGCGACGCAGTTCCCGATCTATGAATGTCCATGACCCCGTTTCTGGAAGGCAAGGAGGGGCTTTTCCCCTCCCTGGACCCCTCTGCCATTTTGATGATTGATCAAGGTAGCAATAGTGACCGACTAGTCACCGTAACCAGAAACCGTTGGGTTCAGCTGGTTCTCGACCTTTGATCGGGGATGAGCCCAAGCTGTCTGCACGCCCATGCCTCATCGTGAGACTGAAAATAATTTACACGTGCTTACTCAATTTGTACACGCACCCTTGCAGGCCAACATCTGGGTTTGGGTAAGTGGAACAGAAAAAGCTGGCTAATGACAATTGCGGGACTCTCCAAACAATAACGCCGCCCATCTTTGTTCCCTTTGTTCATGTGAACAATAAAGCGTGGTTAGATTTGTATGTTTTTTTTTTCTTTCTGTGGATCTTCCACATCGCATCTTAGTCGTCCCGGGTACTTGCTTTACGTGCATGTCTCTGATCGCGTGGTATCGATGACCCGGAACCCTAATCGTGCAGAATTGCTGCATTGGTTCACCTGTTTTACAACGCATGAGGGATCCATACACGATCAACCTGTTGGGACACTGAGACGGCAGGGTTACTCCCGCGTATCATCCATGCGCGATATCTCTTATTATTTGCTTCTTTGGCTGGCCCCGTTCTGCTCCAGTGTGTCAGGCACATGAAGGGAATCCACGAGGCGGTCAACAACACCAAGGACCCATGTAGCTCCGTCAGCAGATGCGAGCCATTGATCCCCTTCACTAAGCTCCTCGCCAAAATCCCTCGCTTTTAGAAGCCCATACACATGACTTGTCAGCTGGGGCCCAACTCCTCCACTGGCTCGAAGACACGCTACACCGACCGCCGAGGTCAAGGCTCGGTTAATCACCGCCTCCGCTCTGCTGCTCCACCCCACTGGGTCAGAGAGCAAAGATCCATATTCATATGTAATTATATGACCTAGAGATTTAAAGGATGCCAGATCAGCCAGACGATACAGTATTAGGCAGGTGGCGGAAGTATTGTCTAGCAGCCAAGGGAAATGTGATCGCGAAGATGCACGGAGGAGCGGCTAGCCGCCGGGGCGAGATTACAGTAGCGGCAGCCCTAGCATGATACGCCAAACATTGCATGGCAACTTTGCAGGAGGTAATGAAGTGGCCCACCTGGAAAATCAGGATGGTACTTTCCCAGTTTTGCGAGTAGCTTCAATGTGTGAGGGTGATATATCGATTCAAAGAGCTTATGTCCGCGCGCCGCTACCTTTTCCATGCCTAAAGACTCGTTCAAGAGAGTCCTACAAAGTCGGTAGAGTTCGTTCATGATAGATCAAATGGATTTGAGTTTGTTGGTTGTTCATATTGAGCATGCACGAGGCACAAATTCAGAAAGACGGAGGGAGTTGAGAATGAAATGTGAGACTAAACCTAAAGGAGAATATATTGCAGAAAAGTTTACCTGTGGGGAATTGTGGTCAACGCGGCCTTGACATCATCTTCAAGACTCTCCGTGAGTGCAGCGAGCGAATTGATAACCTACAGACGATTCGTAGGTGAGCATGGAGCACGTTTGAATTTGATTCAGCAGGATGGGCGCTAATATTTGAAGGCACTGAGACCCTGCAAGTCATTGAGCAATTTATGCTGTCAATGGAAACATTGTGGCAGACATTCTGCATCCTGATAAGGTGCTGTAACCATACTGGATACCCTCCACAGCAGGAAGTAGCAAGAAAGGCAATAATTCTGATGGTATGTAATGGCAAAGACAAAAAGGGGACCATGAATACGAACCTTTGGGACTCCCACGAAAACAACAGACTTTAACCCAGCTTCACGCATCTGCGCTGCTCTTCGGGTTCTTTCTTTGAGAGGGAAAGGCTCGGTAGATGGTAATGATACCGAGGTCGGGGACCCAGAGCCTGCCGTGCCATTGCAGTCCATTTTGTGAGAAGCAAATCTATACAAATCCCCAACAACGGACGGGGAATTGGCCGCAAGGAATGTGGCCGTCTGTGAGTTACAATCAGATTTAGTTTTAGTAAAAATGTGCTGTATTGCACATGATAGTAAAGGAGAGAAGATTGGCAAGCCAAATGCATGTTCTGTAAGGTGGGTGATTGTGGCATGTCGATTGAACAAGATTTAATCGGCGTTGAAGAAGAGCGCCCGACAAAAAGAAGCGAACGGATGGCTGCAGCAGGAGAAGGATCCATCACCACGAGAGGCTCGATAACGGGACGATTTTAATGAAAAGTAGGGCACCAGCAAAAGTGATCTGCCATATCCCGATAACGCTGGGTACGTGAAACAGAGTAACAGAATGGAACAGAATGAAAAAACATATTTCTGGGCCCTACGGTATCCCATGAACCCTTAGGGAAACCCCATGCACGCTAGGCTGGGTCTGCTGGCCAAAGTAGACTCTTCCACTTCATAGGAAGCACAACAGTGGGTAAGCATCACTCACAGCAACTGCAAGCCACCCATTCTCAGCCTTATGTGCAGAAGCTTCTTTCAGAGTCGTCAAGAAGATTGGAGCAAGCTTCTCTAAGCCAGGGTTGGGCAGGGGATTAGGACCTCGGAGTTTCAAGAGGGTTTTCAACGCAGTTGGGATGCTCATGTCTATTTCGAAGTTACTGCGCAAAGGGAATAGCTGAAAACTGCTATCGAAATTCGTCAGTCCAAGTGTGTGTGGGAGGCACAATGTCGGAAAACTGCGGCATCGATCAAAAAAACTTTTTTGACGTTTAAACCCTTGGAGTTTGGCTTGATAATTTTCTTTGGCGTCTTGGTTCAATATTCTTATTTCACACTGCTAATCATGGCGGTCATTCGCAACCTGACTGGTGCTGCATTGTCCTGCGTTGATTGCAGCCCTGATGAGATTTTGCAGATGTTCACCTTCATGCGTGTTCGTGTCATCATGTGCATGTGACGAAACTTCCCTTCCGCTTCCTTAGCACTTGGACTGGTAGGCTGTAACAAGGCTAGAAACTTATGCGTGCGCTTCAGACCACTTGTCTGCACTTGAGTTTCCCTTTATCCTTGCATCGCGCTTGCTCCGCATGGAGTCACACTGTCGCATTTTATTGCCTCAGTTCAGCGTCACTGTCTGTCTAAACACGTACCCGAACCACGTCTTTGACAATTCTAAATAAATGCTTCCCACTGCATCGAAATTGTCAAAAACGTGTCTCATCTAACATTGCGATGTCTGACCAATGCCTTCTCATTGGCTGCTGGATGGTGTTTAAAATAAACGTTAATAGGGGATTTTCCGAACGTGCTCGGACCTGTTGGGCTGACGTTAAGTCACAGGATGCTATGTGACTTCTCCATCTGTGTTCTTGCATAATGAATGAGGTACCGTAGTAAACGTGATTCAAGTTAATTCAGCATGATTTTAAATGGAAAAACAACCAAAATCTGCGTTAATGAAGCTGTGACAACAGCAAGGAGTTAGAAAGAAATCAAAACGAAGAAAATGAGGAAGAGCAATGACTAAGTATTGCAGCAAAAGGTACATATATCCTCGACTGAATCCAGTAGTAAACGAGGTCGAGTCAAGAGAGCGCAGATTAAAAGTGCCTAGTGGTTTAGGATGTAGCTTCCGAGAGCATTCGGGTAACCTTTGTCATCAATAAGCTTGTCACCAGGATCGACGTTGTACAACGAAGGAAGAAAGCCTACGAAAAAAGTCAGCACCCAGCATCGTCATACAAACTGAAAGAAAGTCGCACCGAAGGGGAAGTGAGCTGCCACATAGTCAGTCTTATCGAGGAAATCAACCATGGTCGTTACGAACTTCCAGACATCCCCAGAGCATTTCCCGTACCCCCCGGGACCGAAGCCCTGTGAAAACAAGTTGTAACGAAATGCAAAATAAAACTGGGATGAACATACAGCACAAGCCCACTCAGAAACCCAGAGCTTAATATGGAAGGTGTTCCAGAACCTTTCAACCCAATACATGAACTCAGCGGTGCTGGTCAGGTAGCAATGAATGGCGAGGTAGTCAACCTATCCGTCAACGAAACACTCAGTATGGAAGGAGCGGATCAAGTATGAAAATAGATTCCGTACACCACAATTTTCATTGCCACCACACGCCGCAAAGAAGTCCTGGAACCACTGAATAGCGTTCTCTTGACAAGTGCAAGATGGCGAAACAAGCGTATATCCGTGCTTGCCGAGCCAGCGAATCTCCTGGTTCCACAGATCACTGGCGTTTTTTGGTGACAGGTTAGCCTGGGAGGGGATATTGACCTCGTTCATCCCCATAAGAGTGTTCGTTCCCGGGCTCTGACGGAGCTTCTTGAAGTCCTCGAGGTTCTTGTGACTCCATAGCATACGTGCACAGTTCAAGCCAGTGGTTTCGTAATGATCTGGACACGAGGCGCTCCATGTATACACGCTACAAGACGGTAATTTGCTCTCCAGACTCATTGGAAGCTGGAGAAAAAGAAACGTGCTTACTATTGCGTCTTGTCAGTGACAAAATACTTAAGCAATTTATCGTCATTGCCGGCCCATGCGAGACCAACTTTTTTGTTGCCATTTGCAGGGGGCTGAGGAGTGTAAGTGGAGGTCACCGTGGGAGTAGACGTGGTTGGCCCAACCGGTTGAGGCCTCGGAGTGGTCGAATGCATCTCTGAAGTTGAGGTTATCTGAGACATAGTCGTGGTGGACGTTATGGGTCTCTTCTTGCAACGCCTCCGTTTACCGGCTGAAGTACGACGGTCCAAGCCTTGCTCGTAATCCTTCTCAGCCAAGCGTACACCATGATCATGATGCAATTGTCCATGCCCTCGCACGCGAAGGTTGCCATGGGTATCAACTGACAAAGCGTTCGCGCTTCCAGGCGCAGACGACAAGAACGTAGCAGTGAAAAGTGCAATAACCGTGATGAGATGGCTGAGGACGGCCATCGAGTCTGAAGAAAGGGACGTGATCAGTTCTCTTTCACGTTGACAACAATTCAGGAAAAATCGCACTATTGAATGAGAAGTTGGCGAGGGATGTTTAGTGAACGTAGCTACTGAAAAGAACGTCGACGGGAACGAAAAGAGAGACAAGACAAGGAGCTTGAGAACGATGAGAGGTAGCGGTTATGAGAGTGGTTGAGATTTAAGGAAAAACAATCAAATGATCAAGCTGCCAAGGCAACACTCGCGAAATTTCAATCAGTTGGTTGTTGCTTCCAACCATCCGTAATTCTCCGCAAATGAGCCATAGTCTCTTTTGTTGCCATGTGGCATTGTAGTCACATATGTAGTATTCTTTTCAGTACACTGTGGCGTGCAGTGAGGGAATCATCAACAGATTATGTGGTATGGGTGGATAGCGCCAGGTAGGGTGATCCTCGGGGCTCATGGTGCCGGGGGGGCCATTTGTCGGGTAGCGGAGCAACGGTGTCATTCGCTATTTTGTTGTCCCGCGGGCTCATTATGACGTGGCAGTGCGGCTGTCCCGGCTAATACACTTATGAATCGGGTGTGTTTCTGCCGGATTTGTGAACTTCGGGTTGGTGTGACGTCGTCGGGGTTTGTGGTGTCTTTATGTGTATCTAGTGTAGTGTGAATCCCATTCGTCTCTTCTCCATTGTTTGCCCGTTTGTCCGCTTCCCGGGAGGAGGCCTGAATTTCGCAAGCTTTGTGATTCCCTTGGGTCTGCCCATGCACGAGGGGATCATCCATGAGTGTGTCTGCGTTGGAGGCTAATGTAAGAATCTCTAATGAATCAATTGCATCTCCAATGGGATTTCTTTACGAACTCCGCTAATCCGAGGATGCCTTTTGGCTTGCCCATGAGGTGTTGAGCCTAGATCGAGGTCTGCAGTCATACCTGTGTTCTCTGGTTTGCATGTGTGCCGCAGGCACACTCCGTGTTCTCCTTCGCCGATATGGGCATGACCGGGAAGGCATCAGTCGGGTTCAAGCCGCGAATATTGATGCATAGCCACTGCACAAAACAATCAGAACTCTCGAGTCTGAGTCAACCAAGTCGTCTTTTGTTCCCGGCGAAAGAATGAAAATATATCCAGAGAATACAGGTCTATAATGAGCAACCAAAGGTAGTTCGGGGTAGCAAGTAGACTGGACATCCACCACTCCAATCGTGTCTTAAAGCGGTCTTTGTCACGGCTACAAGGACCCCGACATTGCAATTAGCCACGATGCTAGCATTTGAGTGGCTCGAATCACTCACTCAGATTGCGAGAAAAGATATTTCCCGTCAACGAAGTGACGGCTGCATTGCAGACCTCCGCGACCTCCGGGGAAGCAGTTTCGGCTACATGTTTCAAAATGTTGACTCCGCCCGCCCTAACGATCTCTTTCCTGACATCCCCTCCACCAATATCGCATAGAAAAACGACAGCGTGTGCCAGCTCAACGTGAACATGTGGAGCAGGTACATTTGCAGCAGTCCTCAGCGCCGAAAGCAATGAATCAATGACACCAGCATCGACCAGCGCTTTGCGCGTACCGCCGCCCCACTCTGCGCAAACAAATCTCTGTATTGCAAATGCAAACGATGCCAGCGGCTCGACCTGGTCTTCCGGCAACACTCGGGGTAAGCGAGCAAGACCTGCTGCGCACCCAGCTCCGAGCAGAACATTTGCCATCTCAAGACTGTTGGGGCGCATAAGACAGCCAACTGCCCGAGCGCTCCAATGCAATACGTCAGGTTCAACAGAGCTGAGAAGCGCATGGACTAGCGGTCCCACGCATCCAGCCTTCGCTAGCGCCTTCGAGATCTTGATCGATCGCGCCAGACGAGCAACGAGGAACGTGGCAGCACAGATATCCTCCGGAAGCGCATTGGGTAAGGAAGCCTTTCTAATGAGATTAATGACGCTAATTTCGACAAGGCCTCTGTCTGATAATTCATCTGCCTGTTCATCTGTGAAAATGAGCCCGCCAAGGAAGCAGGCCGAGAGACGCGATGTACGGCGCATGCTGCCCAATAAACCTTTCTGGGACACCAAATCGATGATGGCCGGCTGGAAGAGCATGTCCACTATCTCTTTGCTCCTACAAATGCGCGAGAGACACCAGATGGCTCCGTCCATATCGTCAGAGAGTGTTGTAGTGAGGAGTTCCATTATCGCTTTCGTCACACCAACACGAGTCATCATATTTGCACTAACGGTATCGTACCTATTGGGGACAATAGCATTCATTATGTGAAGGGGGGTATCATAGTATCACGCACGCTAAAACTCCAAGGGTTATCAAAACAATGGTATGATCGCCCTGATCGCTAGAACGCTGTCGAAGAAGAGTGATTAGGCTATCCACAACAGTGGCAGTGGCCAGCATATGAGCATTCTTGTCCGATGAGGTTGCTATCCCTTGCATTTGAATTAGTAAGTCATTCAGTCTTGTCGAGTCCCCATTGTTATTATTAAGCTCGGCGTTAAACTCTTCCACGATCTCTAATGGACTGTTCCCTAGTCATCCACCAGTATCAGCAAAAGGGGAGTGTCCCGAATCGTCGATTCTGCGCACCTTTGGCAAGAGAGGTCGGGTGTGAGTCAGACCGCCTCGGGGTCCCACCGTCAACCGATCCTGCACTTCTGGAGCTTGTCCCACGCGAGCTCCCCCCCGCAGTGTTCCGTCGACTCGTCGTGTATGGTGTCAGCTGCGGCTCGATGGGCTGAGGTTCCATTGACTCGGAAACCGGAACAAGGCCAGTCCCGTTCGCGGTATTGGGACGGCGGTAGAATTGTCCCGTACGTGAAATAGCTTGACCGAACGATTGAAGTGCAGCATTTGAGGCTGATTATACATAATCCGACAGTGAATTAGCGGAATTGGCAGATGGGCTCATGGGCAAAAGGGAGTTATGGTCTTACTTGATCTGTTGTGCGTTGGTGCAACCCTTTCTGAAACAACGCGACGTGGATTAGAGGGTCTCGGCGAGGTAGCAGGTCGGTGCGGAGTGATGTTCCCCTCGCTGAAATGCCGGCGCGCAGTCGTTCTAGAAGGATTTTCGTTCGGTGGCATTGGCCTAGGACCTTGACTAGAAGTTGAAGTGGGGGAAAAGTGAAGAGATGTAACGTCCCTCAAACCCGAAGCACTTGTTAAAGGGGGATCTTCATGAATTTGCCTTGCTGATACTCCATTGCTATGTGAACAAGACTCATCCGCCACATCAATAACTGGCCATGCAGATGCAAGGCTAGCAAAGTCCGGACGAGCCCTCTCTTCCTTCGCCCATGCTTTGGTTAGGAGGCTCCATATATTGTCAGGAATAAGCACATTGCCATCTACGTCTGGTTCGGGTCGATCTGGTCGTTCATCCTCTTCTATTACGAGCTGATAGATGCGGTCATATTCCAAATTCCCCCATGGACGTGTACTCGTAAGCACCTAGCCAAAGCGTGCTCAGGCAACAGGGTCGAGAGCAAACGGGGATGGGACGCTCACGTCGAACGCACACATGGCAAACGCATATACATCTGAAGGGGGCGTGAAAATCTATAGGTTACAGAGTGGGTGCCCGAAGGGTAGACGCTGTTCCAAGGCCACTCACAGCCTTCCAAGCCGCTGGGCTGTAATAATGGTGAGAATAGGGATTGGCACTGGGTGCAGCCATGTTCAAGCCACAGTCAGCAACGCATGATTGCCCGTTCTCATTAACGAGGATATTCGAAGGCTTCAGACCCCCGTGAACAATTCCATTCTGATGAAGGAAGAACGGCGTAAGCGATCAGAAGACACGAACAACAGAAGAGATTTTTCTGACCTCGTGGAGATACTGCATGCCTAGTGCAACTTCTAGAAGCTATATAGAACCGATCTTAAGACCCTAACGCCATTGTACGGTTTCGATAAGACGCACAAGCCTAGTCCGGTCTGCGTTTGGATTTCGGGAAATATACTGAGATATGTCCCCATTTTCCAGATGCTCTGTAACCACAAATAAAGGGCAAGCATCACTGGGAGATATCCCGAACGCAGTGAGGATGTTAGCATGTTTTGCATTTGACCACATTGTGACAAGAGGGCATAATTTCTGGGACGATTGGAACAATGCAGGTATTTGCGACTGTGTCGAAACCATGAGAGCGGGATTTTACTCGCCTCATGAGCTGTATTATTCGGAAACTGTTTTATTGAGACCCTAACCCCAAACCAAGTGCCATGGGAGAGTGAGGTGGGATGGACTTCGGGCAACTGGTCATCTTCGGCGATATGAGTTCTCGGTATGACTCTAGGAGTACGATTTGAAGTCTGGTAGGACCCCATCACTGTCCACAGCAGTGGGTCTGACCGCAAATACGAACTAGGGAGCTGGAAGCCCGGTGCATCTCCTGTGTTTGACCTTTTCGGAAAATGGGTGTTGCACTGTTTGCATTGTATACCCAATTGAGCCCATGTTTACGTAACAAATGAGGACGCCACCGCGGCTCCCGCTCTCGCCAGGCCGAATGGATTATTCCGTCCTCCCATTTTGGTTAGGGGAGGTTCACAGGCCCGGCCAGGGCGGTTACTGAACTGGCTAATGATAGAGTCACCCAGGCAGGAGGCGTACTGCGAGGCCCTTGAGCCACGCCGTGGAACCAACATAGTGTATTTCCCTAACTGCCGATCAGCTCCAATCCCCGAAGGCGCTCTTCCCCTCGCACTTCGCGTTTGGTATCTGGACTTGCTGTCCACCATTCCAGAAACGTTTTCATATCATATTTGGCTCATCCTCCGCCTATCCCGATCAGAACCGCTCGATCAACGTGGCAATATTCCTCACGGGCGTAAGCGACAGTGCAGCCAAATATGGAGTAGTGCTTGATTATATGGAGTCAAAAAAAGCACTATGTACATATGTACATATTTAAATAATGGGATCGTCTTCCCGTGCCTTACACTTGCCCCCTCCCACCAGGCCAAGATGTCATCCCCATCGTCAGAGGCTCCAAAGTCTGCAGTATCGACAAGCGATGCGCATTCGGTTTCTACCTCTGCTTCTGTCCTGCGTCCCAGCACGACGAGCGGTTTCCCCGTTGCTCCATATCAGCCATACGATCCCATTGCCGAGGAATCCGAGAAGAAAGAGGAAGAGCCTCAATCCCCCGAGCAGGCTGAGCATTCGCATGGTTAGCTGATGCTGACGTGCTGGGTATGCCTCAATACTAATTGATCCATAGTTGTAGTTGGTGCTACAGGTATCTTTTCGCGGGGTTACATGACAATTAGCTATTTGCTAGGCTTTAAGGAGAGATGGAGCCTGACTCTCTGTAGGTCATCTCCCTTTTTCCGTAACGAACGCTCGCTCAAGTGTTCCTAAAGTCATTGTATTTGGGGGGGCACTTATTGGATTCGTATTGGCACGATCTTTCATGTTGGATCCCAGAGCGTCAAACCAGAAGAGGCACCTTCCCCCAGGTTGGCAATCTTTCTCGTTTGAGCATGAACCGATCCATCTAAATATAACCCACAGGCGAGTGGTTCTGGGCCGGCCGGCCACCGATCCGGGGGGCCCTCATCGCTCATGTTTACTCGTCCTTCTGTGGGTCGCCTGAGAGCTTCATATCTTGCAGCATGAGCTGAGGATAGAAACTTTACAGTCTTGGCTTGGGGAACTATTTTTGAATTCTTGCCTGTGCTCCGCAGGGTATGCCACCTCCTTCGGGTTTGATTCTACCTTACGACCTGACCATAATGTTTCCAGAGGACATTAGTCTTGCATAGCATAAATGGCTACATTATTCTCGCCATTCTGCCCGCAAGCATAGGGTCCGGTTTTGTCATCGCCCGACGCACCATTGGGGGTGCGCCTGACACACAAGTACTCTTCTATCTCTTGGGGCTTTTAGTCCTCATCTCCGCCACGCTTGGGATGGTCTGGGTTCGTGATGTCAGACAGCATCGGAAGTGGATGCTTCGTGAGTCGGTCTTTACTAGGGTCCCATATAGCTCGAAACATGTTTTTTGTGTTAGGTTTTGCCTCATTGCTGGGTGTTGTCATCACCGCACGCATTATCATGTTGGCGGCTCGCAAAATTATAAGTGATATTGGGACATATTATGCCGTAGGCGTATCCCTCTCCATGACTGAAATCATGCGTTTACCCGGACATCCTCGACCTACAGTTGTTCAGTTGTGCTGAGATCCTGGCTCTCGCACCATCTACGTTATCTCAGTACCCCTCTTGCACTGTTGCCCAGCAATCGGGGCAGTTCCTCGGCTCTGTATTCGTCGGAGTTCATGCCTCTGTGAACGAAGAACCTATCAATTATGGCGCTGCCTTCCGGCTGGCAATGGCTGCAGGCCTGTGGATAGCGTTCATACTCCACGTCTGTGGCATCGAATTATACGTACGTTCGACGTCTCCGTAGAGACCAATCATCTCATGGCATCACTTTGTAGATTCACTTGTCCGAAAAGGCCAATCTTCATCTGGACGGTTACCAACTAACGCGTTAACGGGAAAACACGGGGTTGGACTCACCTATTCTGGTCTTTCAGTTGTGTACATCCATTCAGCAGTGTTCCTGATTCCTTAACTTCTTTTTGGTGTGGTAATCAATCTAATGCTATCGCGCCGCATTTGCGACGCTTCATTTACTTGATATCAAATGATAGAAGTCCATGTGTGGTCGGTTGAGAAATTCACCGCATGGCTGGGCCGCGTCAAATTGGTAACTATGGACTACGGTAGTCCAACCCATGCCCGAAAGCGTGATTTGTATGGGTCAGCCGACTCCAAGTTCAACTGAATCCAAAGGACTTCTGGAACAAAACTAATTTGGATTACTTAACCGAAGTATAGGATTATTCGGGTACAGGATTCATTATAGCGAGATTGGATAGGACATGAATTACCACATATCTTCTAGCGCTCCGTAGATGTTTCTTCCAAACAATGGCGGTGGTGGAAGATAGTCTGGACATCCACCGCTCCAGTCATGCTTCAAAGCAGTCTTCGACACGGCTATTGAAGGAGAGGAATGTCAGATACAAATCGAACCTAGTCATCAATCACATGTCACCCACCAACATGACGAGACCATATTTTGCCAGTGACGGAAGTCACGGCGATATCGCATGCCTTCGCAACCTCTGGTTGCGCGCTTTCCGCCACTTCCCGCAGAATTTCCACTCCACCTGCCCTGACAATCTCTTTTCTGACCTCCCCACCTCCAATGTCGCATAAAAACGAGATCGCACGCACAAGCTCAATGTGTACATGGGGTGCTGGTACGTCCGACGCGCTCCTCAAGGCAGAAAGAAGGGAATCTATTACACCCGCCTCAACAAGGATCTTGCGTGTGCCTCCCCCCCATTCCGCACAAACAAATCGCTGGATGGTGAACGCAAACGACACTAACGGCTCAACTTCGTCGTCTGGCAAGACTCGTGGTAGGCGAGCAAGCCCCTCTGCTGACCCAGCCTCCAGAAGTATATTAGCCAAATCGAGGCTATTGGGACGCATAAGGCAACCTATGGCCCGTGCACTCCAGTTCAACACGTCAGGATCAACAGAAGTCTGAAGAGAATTCGCCAGATGCCTGACACATCCCGCCCTCGCTAGCAACTTTGAGAGTTTGATGGATCGCGACAGACGAGCCACCAGATATGTCGCTGCACAGATGTCCTCCGGAACGATATTTGGCGAGGAGGTCTTGCGGACGAGATTGTCAACGCTAATTTGGATAAGACCACTTGCTGCCATTGCATCTGCATGCGCGTCTGTGCGAACAAGGCCACCAAGTAGCCAAGCAGAGAGACGGGAGGTGCGAGGCACGTCACTTAGTAGGCCTTTTTTCACGATGGACTCGATGAGGTTCGGCTTGATTAGGATGTTGTCCGCCAACTCATTACTTCTGCAAATGCGAGAAAGGCACCAAGCTGCTCCACCTATATCATCAAACTGCGAGTTGGTGAGGAGTTCTATGACCTTTTGCGTGACACCAAATCGTGTCATTAAATTTGCGCTAGCAGTGTCATGTCTATAGTTAAGATCGTTAATCCAGATGCGGTGAAACCTATAATGTGATATCTCCTACGCACGCTAAGGCTCCAAGAGTCACTAAGATGATTGTGCGGCCATTGTGATCTACACGTCGTACATTGTTCAGAAGAGCCATGAGGTTGTGGAAGACGCTGGCACTGGCAAGTGTTCGAGCATCTTCTTCCAATTCCAACGCTATTTTCTGCATTCGAAGCAAAATGTCGCTCAACTTTGCGAAGTCCCCAAACCTGAGGATCTCAGCGTGGAGAGCTGCAGCGAGTTCGGAGGCACCTCCAGCTGGGTACATCATCAACATCAACGGGCACTCAAATTCATGAAACAGTCTCACCTGACACAAACGGGACAGAGTGCAAATATGCGGGAACAGAGTTGCTACGTCCCCCCATTCCCAGAGCGTGAGAGTCCGTCCCTTGTGAGCGATTCTCCTGGTTGGATTCAGCATGCCGACCCGGGGGATTCGGCAACCGCCCCCGGCCGAACTGTTCATTGGAGATCACCAGGGGTGCGAGGCGAGGTTTTGGTTTGCGTCTGCTGATCTCTCCCAAACGAGGAGAGCCTTCGTGGCTCGATGACTGGAGGCTAGCCTGGGGACCGATGTCTGTCCGATTGACCAAAAATGAGAACCATGGGCATCGTAGTGCATGATGGGGACAAGGGTAGCAGACTCACGATGTCTTGACATGTATCTCAGAGAGAAATTATCAAATGGACCAGCGGAATTCTCTCGACGATGACTCGATGCAATGACAGAGTTTGCTTCGCTCAGAAGACGGTCTGAACTCGAGCTACTGCGAAGATCCAGGGGGCGAGGCGTCGGCGTCATGTTAAGAAGGAGCGGACCAGTGGACTGCCCCTTTGATGCTGTACCGGTTAACTTTGTTGGAAAGGCGTGTCTCCCCCGATCAACAAGGTTCGCACGTGTCCGGCCCGGGGCGTTATGTTTCTGTGAGATGCTGAGAGGAGATATGGGCTGCACTTGTGGATGCGGAGTCCCAGAAAACATTGGAAGCGCCGTATTTGTAAACGATTCAGGGACAAAAGGCGATGGAGGCAACCCAGCCGGCCAAGTAGATATTATCTCGGCGAAGCCTGGACGCGCCCTCTCCTCTCTCACCCACGCTCGCCTGAGAAGGTTCCAAATGTCATCTGGAATTGTTCGGATGTCCCACGCTTCCCCTTCCGGGCGATTTGGACGCTTGTCCTGTTCCACCACGAGCTGGCGAATACGGTCGTAAGGTAGATTTCCCCAGGGCCGTTCAGATGTGAGGACCTAACACGTTAATGTTTAGGCACTAAAACGCGGTGTTGAAGCTAGATCGATTCTTACATCAAACATACACATGCCAAATGCGTACACATCTGAGTAAGGAGTAATCATCTATCACACATTGTGTGAGTCTTAAAGCCCAGGAACTTCTTTAGCGAAGAGGCCACTCACACCTTCCCACATTTCCGGGCTGTAGTAATGATGAGAAAAGGTGTCCGCACTCGGCACAGCCATGATCATGCCGCAGTCTGCGATGCAGGACTCCCCGTTGTCGGTGATAAGAATATTCGAGGGTTTCAAGCTGCCGTGAATGATTCCATTCTGTAATTATTAAAAAAAAAAACCATATATCCTGTGAAATGGCAGAGATGGAGAGACAAAGGGGCTCAGACCTCGTGAAGAAACTGCATGCCAAATGCGACGTCCAAAAGCTGTTGCATTGCAAATTAAAAGAACAAGTCAGCTTCAGATAGTCCTAATCCCTCGGGAGACGCACAAGTCTAGTCCTGTTTGCGCGAGGTTTTTTAGCGAGATACTGTGAAATGTTCCCATTCTCCTGAAGTTCCGTAATCATGAACATGGGGTCGGTGTTGTCGGATGATGCACCAAAGACTGTAAGAAGGTTCGCGTGTTGCAGGTTCGACCATGCAGCAATACGCGAGTATAATTTCTAGCGGAACGCCCACCAGGTAGGAGCGCTAAGCGATTGGTGCCCAGCTATGCATGCTGATCTCACTCACATCGGGAGCCGTATGACGCGGAAAACGCTTGACCATGACTTTGACACCGATCCAGCTCCCAGGGAAAGCTGAGCCAGCAGCTCTTCCGACCGGAGCACTGTCATCTTCGACTATATGGATTGCCGTTATGATTCTGGGCAGAGCAGGAACAGTGTCTGAACCATTCCGAGTGGCGACGTCCATAGCACATTAGCAAGAGCCTGAGGGCGGAAAGCAAAGTATACCGGTGGCGAGGCTGTCCTTTCAACAACCAGCATCAGTCTCCCCGATAGTCGGGGTGTGATGGACTGCGTTCCTTCCGTGCAACTAGAGACATTTTGAATTGAACTTCGAATTGTGGCGTAGGCGATGCAAATGATTGCAATTCAGTGATGAAAGAATAACCTAATTAACCAGTCCAGCCTTTGTATCATATTACACGGACAGCCCACCCACGTCCAAATCCTCTGTTAGGACGGAACACTGGCCGCTGCTCATATGTGTGTAAGCCTTTGAGTCATGTACAGCAACAACTGCATCTAGTGCTATCGATCAGACATATGTAGATCCGATTCTGGCGCATGTCGCTTTAGCTTACGCACGCACAATGGCCATCCGTTGTGGCTCTATTAATTCGTCTGGCCACGCCACGATAACAGGAAGAATGCGGTCCAAAATCAACTAGGAAGACAGCTGTCAGTGACATGCGCATGACTGCACGCCATTCTGATTCTTGTCGCCGAATCCGCTGCCTAACAAGTTGTTCGTCGGCCATAATATACTATTCTCAACAACCTAGCTAGCTAGAGATCATAGGGGACATCCTGGTCAAGAAGTCTTTTCCCAGATCAGTCATCAAAGGCATATGCCATGTAACACAACTTCCGCGCGCCACGGATATCCACTGCTGGCCAACCATTACGTATGAGACTGTATCATTCTTTCTACTTTGGATGTAAGTAATATTCTTTGGAGATGGTCCGCTCGAAGTGCCCCCTTTTTTTCGCTGCCAACACGGAATGTGTTGAATTTCATACTAGAATTCTCTCGGCTATTACCCAGAGACCCCACCCTGCCATCCTTGGACGAGAGTGTTATCATGCCCTTTGATTTCTTGACTATCTGGGTATCTCATAGACTCCAATGTTATAGAGACATTGTCAGGCTTTGCCATGCTTCCCCACACAACGAGCTCCAATAGAACCCCCATTTCTAAGTCACGTTGCACTTCAAGAGGAGAATAAGGGAACGAGCGGCGCAATCAATCACGGAAGGGATCGGACCTTTGCCGCGCGCTGGAGGTTCCATCGCCGCCAAACATTGAAGGGAATCATCATAGAAAGAACCTAGAGTCTTTGGTTTGGCCATTCAGAGTGTCTTGGAACAGGCGGGCATTCACCCCGCTCGGATCGACCGTTGGTGGTATTCACTTCCATTTCAATCTAAATAATTCAAGTAACAACACTACATGATCCCGGCAGTTTAAGCGCAACATACGCCAGACAACACATACACATGGAGGTACGGGGAGTCACTAAAATCAAGCAACGGAACAATCCAAAGACACGTTCCCATATAACTTTCACGGTATGCCTTCAGACGCGTCAATGACCACTTGGGAGAAGTGGGGTTGTGGTGGAAGGTAGTCCGGGCATCCACCACTCCAATCATGTTTTAGAGCAGTTTTTGATACGGCTGTAGGAACAAAATCATGTTTTCCAGTGTGTGGCAATTTAATTTTTTTTAGTACTCACCAGCATTACGAGCCCATAGGTTTCCGGTGACAGAGGTGACGGCGACACTGCACACCTTAGCAACCTCTGATTTGGCGTTTTGGCCTACTTGTTTCAGGATATCGACTCCGCCAGCTCTAATGATTTCCTTCCTGACATCACCGCCGCCAATGTCGCACAGGAAAGTGACGGCGCGCGCAAGCTCAATATGCACGTGCGGCGCGGGGACATCAGCGGCGGTCCTCAAGGCAGACAAAAGGGAGTCCACCACTCCCGCCTCGACCAGTGCTTTCCGCGTTCCGCCGCCCCATTCCGCACATACAAAACGTTGGATTGCAAATGCGAAGGATGCCAAAGGCTCGATCTGGTTCTGGGGTAAGACGCGCGGTAGGCGAGCAAGGCCAGCCGCAGACCCGGCTTCAAGCAAGGCCTTCGCCATGTCAAGGCTGTTGGGACGCATTAAACAGCCAATTGCGCGGGAGCTCCAATTCAGTACGTCAGGGTCTTCTGACGTGCTCAGGGCATGAACGAGTGGCCTAACGCATCCCGCTTTCGTGAGTGCCTTCGAGAGTTTTATCGTTCGTGCCAAGCGGGCAATGAGGAACGTTGCCGCACAGATATCCTCTGAGATGACGTTGGGAGAGGAAGCTTTGCTAATGAGGTGATCGACACTTATTTGGATGAGACCTCGCGATGCCATGGCTTCTGCTTGGCTGTCGCAGCGAACCAGTGTCCCTAGACACCAGGCTGATAGGCGAGAAGTGAGATGAGTGCCGTGTAGAAGACCCTTTTCAGTAAGAAGCTGAACAACACCCCGCTTGATGAGCTCATCGGCCACCTCTTTAGTCCTGCAGATTCGAGAAATACACCATACTGCTCCGGCAGCGACGTCGTCGGAGAGGGAGCCGTTAATAAGCTCCATAAGATTCTGTGTGGCACCGACTCGAAATATCATGTTTGCGCTCACAGAATCGTGCCTATGTAGACAAACGTGAGCAAACATCGCATGTCGAGAAGGAAAAGATCAATATACGCCATGGTCCCAAGCGTTACTAAGACAATCTCGAGTCCCCCATAATCCGTGGCCCTCCTTCGGAGTAGCGTTATGAGATCCTGTACAACACCAGCCGTAATGAGTCTTTGCGTATCCTTGTCGGAATTAGAAGCCATCTGTTGTATTCGCGCCATGTAATCGTTGAGAATGGAGAAGTCGCCATCTTGGTTGAGCTCTGTGTTAAATGCTCCGGCGAGATGAAAAGCACTCGTTCCTAACATACCCAGCTTAAGTATTGAGCTGTGGACAAATCACGGAACACGCTGTTACCTCCAAGAGTGGACACACCAGATATTTCGGACGGGTATCCTTGCAATGAGTCCCTCCAAGAAGCCCCGAGATTTAATTGTTGGTTCGTCTCAGGAACTCCATCAGTCCCCGGTCGAACGGTCGTTGTGTTCATCCGGCTGAGATACTGATCTGACATGTGCAAAGCCTCCATATTCTGAGCAAGGTCAACCTCTTCAATGGTCCCGAAACCTGGCCGCAGCGTAACCCTGCGGGGGATGGACGGAGGTGAAGAATTTGCATCATAAGGTTGCGAGTCTGTAGGATCCAAACCAACGAGAGTAGGCAGTCAGACAAGCGAGTTAGGTGTTCGGAGAAAACAGCTCACAGGGTGGTCCTCGCATCGACGTTGTCCGAGCAGAAGCATTCCCCCAGCCGCCAGAATGACTACTCCCAGTATCCGAGCCAGATCTTGACGAAGCTCGACTCATGCGCGCTGGGTTTGAAGCACCCGTGAACATCTGTGCTGTAGCTGGGGGCGAAGAGAATCCAGACCACAGAGGCGTTGGGAATGTTCCGGCACTTTGGTCGAAGTACACATCACCAGGTAACGAGTTCGCGGAAAGCTCGTCCGAACCTATACTCCGAGGAGGACTTTGGGCCACAACAAATTGCTCCATAGGCTGCGGGGACGAGCGTAGGTACTGCTGTTGTGCATCGACGGAAGATGTGGAGCTTGGTCGATGAGCTGAAAGGTTGAGGGGCGGTGGTGGTGGCAAACGCGGAAGACCAAAGCCACGTCCGGACGCACGTTGCCCAGAGCCCTGTACTGGGACAGGCGGGTGACCCGGTATATGGCTCATATGTGACCCCGAAGCAACGCGCTCATATAGCGGCAAAGCTGTGTGGATTGACTCTTCGCTCCCAGAGCGGCCGAAAATGTCGAGCTGCCGGGCTGCGGAAGTGTTCAGGTCTAGGAAGCATCAAAGGTAAGAGATGAGGGGACCCTAGACTCGCTAAGGGCTTACGAGGTGGTCCTAGCAACTGGGAAGGCGGTTGGGGGGGAGGGGAAGACGGCTCAGCTGGTGTGGTGGCTCCGGGCCATAATGAAATAATTTTGACAAAATCAGGGCGAGCCCTGGCGTCTTTCACCCACGCATCCTCCAAAATTTCCCAAATCTGATCAGAGATAGGTTCATTATCCCAGACGTCCCGCTCCGGGCGATCAGGACGCTCGTTCTCCTTCACAACGAGGTGGTATATTCGGTCGTCTTGGAGCGTTCCCCAAGGCCGTTTTCCGGCAAGCACCTGTGAGTTCGAATAAGGAATACTCAGTTAGCCAGAACCCCGGAATTGACAAGAGAAAATACACACATCGAAAACGCACATTGCAAACGCGAACACATCAGAGGCTCGAGATGTTGTCTACGAACATACGTATTAGATGCTGGGGCGATTATCTGAAGAAGACTACGCATACTCCTTTCCATGCTTCTGGGCTGAAGTAATGGTGAGCACATGGGTTTGCGCTGCGAATGATCTCATTGATCCCGCAGTCAGCAACCAATGCATGTCCGTCATCGTTGACAAGTATGTTTGAAGGTTTCAAACTGCCATGGACCATGCCGCACTGGGAACGAAATGAGATGGGCATTTGAGAAACGGGATGCAAATGACCTACCCCGTGTAAGAACTGCATACCTAAAGCGGCCTGGAGCAGCTGCCATGCCGGTTGGGCCCCAAATGAGCCCGGAATGCTGACATATATTTGTTGCAAACGTACCAGTTGAGGTTTATCCGCTGTGGGGTTTTGAGCAATGAACTGTGAGACGTTCCCGTTCTCATGCAATTCCGTGACGATGTAGAGGGGATCGGCATCATGGGGTGATGCTCCAAAAACGCGGAGGATGTTGGCGTGTTTGGCGCTCGTCCATGATCCGATCCGCGAGTGTAAAGCCTAAGTGATGAGCCATCAGGGGGTCAAAGGGCGCGAAATAGTTGATGCATTTACTTGCCTCAGGGGTAGTATCATTCGAAAACCGTTTAATCGCGACCTTGATCCCATTCCAGGTGCCTCGGAAGACAGCGCTTATCGTCCCTCCCAGTGGCACAGCATCGTCAGCATCGATCTCAGTCGTGGGTATTATTGTTGATGGACCAGGAGAGACGTTTTCTGTGTCCTGGGCACCGCTTTCCATGACTTCCGGAGTAAGACGGATGCCGCAGAAAGAGCAAGCGGGTGTTTTCACTGACTACAGGGCTCCCGATATCGTCACAGTGCCCGCACAAGCGGCTGTGCAAGACCGAGATTGAAATTCAGATTTCCGGAAAAGGAAGGGGGACACCTTCACACTTGAGCCACGAGTGGGATGTGCTACGCTACCACGAGAAAGCCCGCTCGCCTGACGCCTTTCAAATACTGTTTCAGGTCTCGGGGGGATTCGGCTCGACTAATTATCCGCAGAGTCTAGTCTCTGAGACAGTGAACTCAAACGGCACTGGACGGCATTTCGCTGAGCAGTGTTCTTACACCTGCTATTATCACCACCAGTATGACGTTGTGTATGTGGAATACATATTGAATCGCTCAGCTGGTAGCCGGCGCTCTCGCGAGAGCTTGCGTAGCAACCAACTGCGATGGGATTCGCCATCGGTGAGCTGCAGTGCCTCTCATCACCAGATTTGGAAGCGGTACTATTTCATTAAGACACAGCTCTGTCTCCGCGAACCAGTCCAAGCCGCTTCAAAAAACTTATCCACCAGCAATGAGAAAATCAAACCGCACACAGAGTTCCACCATTACCCGAAAACGATCAAGGTAGAGAAAATACCTAGTGCCGGCAGCCGGTGGTTCAGCAGCACTCAGCCCCCTTGCTCACGATACATGATATGCTATGCCTCGAATCCATAACCATCCTCCGATGCTCCTATTGTCGATTATCATGGGGCCGATCCTGGAGTCATCCTGGTCACCCCATCGTCAACGTGCCCTTCCCAACGATGATATGTCCTCCAGGCTCAACCGTTCCCTCGCGCGGCACTAGAGGTCTACGGCTGGCCCTTTGATCCTACTGGGGTCATGACTTAGTGAAGGGGTTTTACTTATAGAAAATGAAGGTCGTTGTTCCAAGCTTGTCCTTTCAAACACTCTGAAATGGGATCATAACGTCAATTCCTCATGCCCTCGTGCTTCTCTTTGTGTCCGCAGATGACCAGCTGTATTCAACAGGCATCAAGTCCACCTCCGTGTGCATTGCATCAATGTTACGAACTGCTATCTATCAGAATCTCAGCTTCCTCCGTTATCACAGTCATTTCCAAATTTATCCTTGCACCCTCATTCATGCTTCATCCTAACTCATCGAAAAGTGAAATGATCTTGCCAGCAGACCTGTGCTTACTCCAATTCCCCCGAGGCTACTGGCTCTGGTTCGATGGGGTATCTTGTCATGGGGCATTTGTCGCCAACAAATGGACATGTTTCTGTTTCTGTGAGTGTCTATCTTAACGAGATGTCGCGTTAGTCCCTGCGTGCGGCATTACTGTCTAGTTCTTGCCTAATACCCCCAGAGTTGGTTACGTACACCCGCTGATGATTCCGCATTTTCATGGCCGCCGGTATAGCATATACTCGGCGAGCGCTTGTAGGCAGCATCGAGACACGAGCACTATTCCACTTATTCTGGTCAAGGTTCGCGATATCGGTGACATGGGAAGTGGATACTTCGCATGCTCTGCAACTGGCAGCCTATCAGCTCCTATCTGAGCACTCCTCTGTTTTCAGGTACGACGAAGTTATCGTCGCTGCCGCGTTGCCTACGCACGTCCTGTTGTAAGGGTCATTAGCCTGTAAGTCTACTTTTCACGCTGAAGGCATCTATCCCCATTTTTTGCTCTACTTAGGTGTTCAGTGGCGACGAGATTCATGCCTTGACTGGTTCGACCTCCACCCATCCCGCTTGTATCACGGCGCTATAAGGTTCCGCGTATCCGCTGGCTTCCTCGATGACAGAGTCGATCATCGACAATAGAGGTGCTGGTGTCGAGCTACACGGGGGCTTCTATTCCCGTTGACATTGTAAACTTGTCATTTCTTGTGAATTTAACTGAGAAGCAGCATCTCCGTCCCGTTAGGTCACCTGCCTATCCGTCGCGAGGGTCACATCCTTACAAAGTCAGAAAATTCTAAGGGTGATCAGCGATCACTGATGCGCACTCTGTTTTGTGGAACACTTGAGGCTTCTCGCCTTTTATCCCCGCGCTGATCCCTGCATAACCACGTATGCCGACTCGGACCCATCACCGTCCTTGCCGGCCATGCGGGTTCTTTTCGCCAGTAATGCAACTTTTAGTTAATTTTCTGGTGTAAATGGGTGACATTGTCGCTAATATTGTGCTGCGAGCAATACATGTTCTCTCCGACCTAGCTTTGACCTTTGGAATTTTCCAGACTGGCGCATTTATTAAACTTCGTTTACTCCGCGCAAGGGATGCTTATATAATCTCTCTCGGAAGTAAATCTTCCTCCTTCCGACCATCACAGTTTCAAAGAAAGTCCCCTAGTCAACTGAGGGTTGCATTCCCAGATTCAAAGCGCTCAACCGCTCCACGTTCCCCTTGCAATCGATCCCTCGTCTCCTGAATCGCGCTTCAATGTCCGCAGAACCCGTCTCAGTTTCCAACGACGGCGCCAATGCGCCCGCGCACGAAGGAATCACTCAAGAACCTGGCTTCAAGGTACCCTGATCATTTTGCGACGTGTCACTACCTCGGACTGATGAGAGTAAATGCTCAGGTCTTCGCCGGTAATCTTGCGTACGCGACTACAGATGAGGGATTGAAAAACTTCTTTGCTCCAGTCGCTGATGACATGTCAGTCCCCTTTCTCGTCTCCGTATCACGAGCGATTATTACTCACGCAGTTTTGATCTCCTTTTGGCACCACAGTATCTCCACTCATATCATTACACGTGGACTGCGTTCTGCGGGCTACGGCTTTGTAACTGTCAAAACTGAGGCCGCTGTTGAGAAGGCTGTTGTTGAGTTGAACAGGAAGGAGCTCGATGGTCGTACTGTCATCGTTGAGGCTGCTAAACCTGTTGAAGACAAAGACAGGGAAAGGTCTGAAAGGAAGCCGAAGAAGAGGTCTGGAAGACGCGGCAGCAAGGCGCCTCTTGGTGAAGTGACGGAGGCAGAGGCCAATGGTGAGGCCGGCGAGAAACCCGCTGATGCTCCTGCTGAGGGTGCTGAGGGCGCTGAGGGCGCCGAAAAACCCAAAAAAAAGCATCGAAAACATGTTAGTAAAGCCATACTTCCAGCGTGTCTTGGGTCTGAATTTGAATCTCATGTAGCGCAAGAGTCATCGGAAGCCGAAGGCCGCCAATGGCGATGCTGCTCCACCCGCCACTGAGAATCAAGGTGCTGCACCTGATGTCGCTGATGGTGAAACTCCCGTGGCCACCGAAAAAGGTGATAAGCCAAAGAGGCCAAGGCGCGTACGCCGACCCCGTCCGCCACGCCCCGAGGGTGAAGCGCCTTCTGGTGAACCTTCTAAGTCGGTTCTATTCGTTGCTAATCTTGCCTTCGACATCGATGACAGCGCTCTTGCCAAGATCTTCACAGATGAGGGCATCAGCGTCGCCTCCGCTCGTGTCGTCATGAGGAGGCTCGGCCATCCTAGGAGGAGCAAGGGCTACGGGTTTGTCGATGTTGAAAATGAGGAGAATCAAAAGAGGGCTGTCGAACTTCTTTCCGGCAAGCTGATTAACGATCGCGAGATTGCTGTCAAAGTCGCCATCAGCAACCCTCCCGACGCCGCCGAGCATGCTGCTGAGGGCGCTCCCGCTAATTATCAGGAAGAGACTGTCGCTGCCTAAAGATTGTCTTTCATCCAGGATTCGTTGACGCGTGCAAAAACTGCTGCTGAAATCAAACTCTTGCACCGACCTCCTTTAATTTGCTCACTCCTGATCGCTGCTTTAACAGATTCCATAAACTTTGAAGAAATTTCCTTTCCCAGTCCCATCGAATCGATTTCTCAATTCTGTATGCAGCGTTCGCGCTCATCGTTCAATTGCTCCTACCCTCTGTTCCCTGACTCAGTCTGGCTCACTTTTCCATTGGGTGTTCGAGTCGGCTGTACGCATGGTCCCGGGGCTAGCTCGTACCATTTCCAAGAACTCGTCTCCCGTTCAATGGGTGTTTAGCTAACCCCTTTATTGTTCCCCTGTAACCCCCTGCATCATGATTCATCAAGCTACTGCATCGCTCAAGAAACCTTACTGCTGCTGGACTAGATCTTATGTTTATTGGCGATTGTAGTGGTTTTGACAAAATGGATCTTTTTGCTGGCTCACTGACGACCGGGTTTCGATTCTATTCAGACCAGAGTGCGTGTGTTGTAACGCGTAAACCTATCCACCATGTGTTATGCACCTCCCGATCCTTATTGCCGAAGGGTGCAATGAATAAGTGGATTACTCCCAAACTGTCCTTGGCCCTTTTCACGAGCAGCTTGCACTCTGCGGCCACATATTCAGAATAAAGCAAACGAATAAGACACGGCGCATATATAGCCATCCTACTAGCTTGGGCTTGCCAACTCCCTTCCCCCAGACGCCTGCGAACTCACCATATGGATGGACAGTCCAGGAGGACCGATCCATCTTTCAACCTGACAGTCTCGCTAACACATACTAAAAATCTTATCTGCCTGCAACTCCACTGTTCTCGTCCCTCCCTGAGATTCCGTCATGACTATGACATTCAGGACAATGAGTGGGCCACCTTCCCACACCCAACATGCTGGTACCATCACCCTCTCACAATCTAGGACTTCTTGGCGAAGCCTATGCTAGCACGGCAAAGATGATGTTGTAGCGCTTGAGGTACATATACGGGAGGAGGGAATGTCAGCGAAGAAACGTAATAAGTCTCAACTCCACTTGCGATGCTTCTGTTCGATAGCACAACTGAACTACTGTAGTAGTGAGATGAGTGTTCAATCACGGATTCGACTACTTAGTCATTCCACGTGCAAAAGGTCTCTGACCTATCGGTATTACGTCAGCACAAGTGAACCTGCTGTTGTACAGCCACGATCTGGTCACTCTCATGAGCGATGACGAAGATGACTATCTCTCACCCAAGTTCCTAGTGGAAGCAGAGACTTCTCGCAGCCATACATCCTACTCTCGGCTGAGGAACGAGGCACGACGTGCAGCTGAAGCGAAAGATGCTGAGAATCGAGAAAAACAAAAGAAGTATTCGGCCAAAGCGCGTATCCAGGAAGGCTTGAGTACTAGCCTGTTTGAGAGGGCTAGGGAGGAGGAAAAGATGGGCTTGGGTGGCAGTAAAGCTTTGAGTATGATGATGAAGATGGGTTACAAGGAGGGAGAGGGTTTGGGACGCAAGGCCGACTCACCAGCGGTGAATGACGCTAATAAGAGTGATGATAGGGTTGCGGAAGGCGATCCAGGTGGCCTCGCTGAAGAGCATCGTGGCGGTATCGGGTCTGCCGCTGATGATCATCGTATTGAGCCACTCCGCATCTCTATGTGGGACGGTAAGCTTTCACGATCGCAATGGTCCCCTTGGATCGCTGCGATATGAGTAACACGATTATTCATTAGGGAGGAGAGGTTTGGGTTTAGGGCAGAAGCGTGCTGCTCAGTTGGATGACACCCCCGCCATACGAGCTGCTAAGATGACCAAGCTTGCGGAAACTGAGAAAGAAACTGCCGAAGCTTTCAGAGAACGAACCCGGCGCGAATTCGAGGAAAAAAGAGCTGAAGCGCGTCTTACTGTTGCCACTCGTACTTGCGTTTCCCTTGACGAGAAGGCCGGACTGAAGGTAACGATCATCCTTTGCTCACATTTTGACCTTACATGATCCGGTTTAGTTTAATATCCTCTGGCTAAATCCCCTCAACCCAAATTCATGTCCGCCCGAGTTATTGCAAGCATTAGAACGAACTCAACAATCTGGCGGAACATTTTCTGCTCAGATACCTACTGAATTCAGTATCGAAATTCTACAAGACGCACGATCTCCTACCGCTGGCGTAGATCCAGACGATGACTTTCTCCCTCCCCCAAAACTGAAAGGGCATGAATCCGAAGTGGCTCGACTTCGGGAACAGATGAAGAAAGATGCGCTTCAGCCACGGCTTCCCCGCTTACACGGTGAGATGGAGGACGACCCGGACGAGCTGACAGAGGCATTCGCCTTCGGAATCAGCTCATCCTCTACCGGGGGGAAACAGGCGAGGAAGCCATTGGATGACGAAGAGCAAGGAGTGGACAAGGAAACGGAAAGTCTCGACTTCTCAGAAGACGAAGTGGCGGAGGCAAGAGAGTTCCTCAGTATGCCAGTAAGTCATTCAATCAAACCAGACTTGTTGACTCGTTGTGATTGCACCTCGCTTATCCCAATCCCCCCATCCCCCATCCCCACCCACCCTTTTTTTTCCTTGCTGTGCACGCACGATTCCATTATGTCCATTGGATGAATCTCAGGCCCAGGGCAGACTTGACAAAGTGCTTTCATACCTTCGGTCTGACTATGCCTATTGTTTCTGGTGTGGGACACAGTATGACGATAAGGAGGATATGGAGAAATCGTGTCCTGGGGAAACTGAAGAAGAGCATGATTAGCCTAGCTAGTGTTTTCCAATTCGAATGTCCGTCCCAGCCGAGGAGCACCAATGTCTTCCCGCTTTCCGTTCATATGTATTCGCTCTTCAAAGGTCCATGGGCTCAAGAGGTTTGTGCGGGTTTAACCCCTTTTCCGAAGGGTCAACGGTCCAGTGCATTGCAAAATGACACATCAGAAGCGCCCATTGCAATCCTTTTTACTGGACAGCTCGCCTCGCACGCCACACTCAAACCCGTCCAGGATCAGTTCTAGTCTTCAATACAAAGCCACTTATCCAATGATGACAAAGGAGAACGTTAACCCCCCAATTTGCTATGTTGGATAACTGCGTGAATGAAGAAAACTCAGCATTGGGCCAGAAGACTACCTGGGCAGCCAAATAAGGCTTAAGGGGGGCCCTAGGCTTTTGGTGGAGCTAACCGATATTAGGCGAACGTACGAGACTTAGGGAAGCGGACTTCACGGAAGCGCGCATGCATGGGCATTACCGAAAAATTCATCAAAAGGTTCACCGCGAACGAACGAGAACAAATGGCAATATATGTAGAATATCTCCGAAACTGTGAATGCAACACTCCAGTAGATCAGTTTGGGGAGAGCAATGTTGATTTAGGAAGTGGCGGAACCAGAGAAGAAGGAATGAGTCTAGGAAGTGCATGTGAGTGATCCCAGGAGATTAAAGAGTAAAAGGTGCCTTGAGTGGAAATGCGGGTTCAAGCTAGGGTCGAATAGCAAGGGAGAGACGCGAGATGACCACGGCGTAGACTGAAAGAGATGAGAGTTGATCATCGTGCAAGGAAGAAAGCCAATTGGAACGGAACATGCAATGAATATATTTGTCCCTGCACAGGAAATGAGTATGTACCAGGGAATGCCTACATTTAAATTTGACAAGGGAGCCCGCTTTGGCATGTGAATGGGGAATTGGTCAGAGAGTAGTATGTACTGTGATAATGTGATAGGGGGGGAAGTGATAGAAGGGCTATGGTGACGAAATGATAAAATTGAGAGAGAGAGAGAGAGAGTCCACGAGGATACAGCATTTAGAAGGGGTGGAAGAAAAAAAGGAAAAGCAATTGAGAGATGAACTGCATGTACGAAATGAGAATGAGAATAAGAAAAAAGAGTTAGGAATGAAGGACAAAAGTGAGCTTGAGACCGCGAACGATGAGAAAAAGAGAATCCGAGAAGTTGAGATCGAGAAAGTTTAGACGCGCGCGGGGGGGGGACGATCGAGCTAGGTAAACGTACATATTGCAATTGGGGTAGAAGCTCTGCCTCTAAACCAAACGTCACCAAAAACGATATGAAATGACAACGGAGGAAAATACGCAAATTCGCTCAACCGATCAAACATGACGGAAGATACCTCCAGTAAGCAGTCAGGCAGAAAAAGAAATGTGATCTCCAAAAAAAAAAAAAAAAAAGAATAAACTGCGCAAATTTGCGCATCACTAGCATGGTAGCAACGGAACGTTCAAACTCATCATCACTAGGAGGACGCACAAGTACCAGGGCGGCAAAAAAAAAAAAAAACTAGGGCGGCGAAAGTTAAGCAAGCGCACACGAATCCTCCCCGGGCCTTCCAACTTCCATTAAACTTAACAAAGAGAGTACTCCGGTACGGAGGGGGCCGGTCTTTCCCTATCGCAAAGTCCTCCATCCTCCAGTTCCGTTCGACACATTCACCAAAGGAGTGCTTATCGGACCATCAGGAATGATTTCCCTCCCCATATGACGATCACTGGAAGAAAACCCAATACCACCACCTCTCAACTTTTTCGATATCGAAACCGTCGCACCCCTTCCACTTCGGGGTACGACTACTACTGCAGGTGGGATGGTCAAGTGATGCGGTGAGTTCCCAGTACCAGTACCAGTACCAGTACCAGTACCAGCACCAGCACTCAGAGGAAACGGACTTCGAGGACTCGCGTGATGATCTCCTCTCTCCCTAGCATGAGCGTAATTACTACTATAAAGATGGAAGGTTGGAGAATAGGGAGATAACACAGGAGGAACAGTCGGTATCGACATTCCTCCCGCGTTCTTCAGCCCGCCGCTGTGGACATGAGCAGTAGTAGTATTCCCAGGTGATGAAGCGCTACTTGGAGTTAACGGCCCATTGCTATTCCCATACCCGCTCGCCGTCGTAGCGGCGGTGTTGGGAGTGGCGGTGGAATCAGAATGAACCGTCACGCTACCGGGTGTCGTAGGGGATTTACGTAATAAATTGCATATCGGTGGTGTACGACCCCATCCAGCAACATCGTTACACCCGGTTTGAGCCTTCTCGATAGAAATGGAAAGACGTTTGCGTGGGACTAGACGACGTTGATGTTGTCGTCGTTGTTGTTGCTGTTGTTGATTCTGCGGTTGCTGCGATAATTGCTCCTGTCGCTTTTCGGATAATAGTATTGATGATGGTGATGATGATAGCAGCGGCGGTGGTGGTGGCGGCTTGTTGGAAGGCGGAGACGGAGGAGATGATGATGATGATTGTTGTTTAGATGGCCGAGATGGCGAAAGAGGCGAGAGGGGCAAGGAAGGTGATGGTGATGATAGTGATGGTACGCTAAGCTCGTCGCGTTGGGATAAAGGGGATGTTGTTCTTCTCGCAGAGTAGTAGTTTTCGGATAAAGATGCAAGCGGTGATGGTGGTGGGTCGAATGGAGATGGTAATGATTCTGAACGGCGCTCGAAAGTAAATGACGAACAGGTGGCCGTCTTGTCATGTCATGTCATGTCATATGTAAAGAGAGAGAACGGAAACAGGGGAAGAAAGGAGGGGAGGGGGATTTGAAAGATCGGCAATTTGTGGCGAATATTTTGCGGTTGCAAGCAACAAAGCAAGTTCCAATTGCAAAAAACGGCATTTGAAATTGAATTGAGACCCCCGGAATTGATATGGTGATATGGGAATTGCCGCACAAAGTTAAGCCATGATGTTCCAGCAAGGTTTGCCATCGTCGTTCGCATTTCAAGTCGCACACGGACCAACGGAAGGAAAAAAGGCAAATCGGACATGAACGGAACAACGATATTGAATGGATAAGCGCCGTCAGATCATGGGTGGTAGAAAGAACGCAAGCAGGACTCTCACCCTTGGTACCTGAAGGAATTGTGTCGGGGCATCGATGAGGGTCGGGATCGTCAATGTGGGTAGTGATCCCCTTCGAGCGAATATCTGTTTTTTTTTTTTACCCGACGAAGCCCGTGGCCATGAGGACGACGCGCCATCGACAATACATCGGGCGATGGAATTTGGAAAATAGCAAAGTTCAAAGCAGGTATTCAGAGGGCAATGTCAGGAAGAGAAGAGAAGAGAAGAGAAGAGAACAACGTCAGAGTAGGGTAGTCAGCAGGAAAAAAGAAAAGGGAAGCGTACGTACGGAAGACGATGCCGAATGGGAATAAGGCGAAAACCTCCGATGTTGCCTCCCGGAGAGTCGTACCTCCGGTGCAAGCGCACCCACCAGTCCACGTTCCGTACGAGGTGGTAAAGCGGTAGCATGACGATGTGTGATAGATGGGGAGACATCGGAAGACGCGATGCTGCTTGCTCCAGAAGAAGAACTATGGCGAGAGTGGTGGTGTGGGTGGTGCTGGTGCTGGTGGTGGACATGGTGGCGTCTTGAATATTGCCTTGACAGATGCGGAACAAGATGGGCGCGATCTCTATCTCTCTCTCTCTCAGCTGGAGGGGAATCCGACAAGCCCAATGAGTTGAGCAACTCTACGAATGATGGGAGAGATGTCATTGTTGAAGGATCGAGGATAAGTGTAAAGGCGGAAGGGATAGGATGGGATAGATATAGAGGGAAGGAGGAGGTTGCGAAAAGATAGCAACGTGCTAGCAGAAGGACAAATTCAAAAGGGGAAGGGGAGGGGCGAGTGATGATGATGTTATGGTAGTATTAAGGAGAACGGCGGTAACTGTTGAGGGATATAACACAAATCGCTTGATGTAAAGTGGGGATGGTCGTGGTGACGACTTGGTGGTTATGGGAGACACACACACACACACACACACACACACACACGCTACAAGTTTTTTTGGTTGCGATGACAGCAAGCGGATGTGAGTCCAAGGACCAAGTTCTGAACGCGTGCGTGGCTGTAATCGTTGATAGGTAAATTTTTCGGGGAAAGGTTTATAGTTTGAGGCCGAGAGTAGGGGGGCGAGGGAGATGGATGAATATTAGGGCGTGGGGCCGAGTTGGGCGTTGGTGGTCAGTTATGTAGGACTGAGCAGCAAGCACCCTCGTCGTCAAAGAGTGAGATGTTTGCACACTCACTCTCTAAAGAGGTTGCGGATGGCAAAAAAAAAAAAAAGGAAGAATATGCCGTCGTATTTGTGCTGCCAGACATGCGAAGGAATGTTTAATCCACCTCTTTTTTGCAATTTCACGCAAGAGGTTTTTGGGCATACTTTTTGCTGCCCTATTCCGGAGATCACCAAGGAAACGAGGAATATGTAACTCAGCCATTCCCGTACAAAGGCGCGTCGGAACCTGGACGACCCAAACGGGATTATTTTTTCTTTTGGAATTCAGTCTGGGCCGGGGGGGGAATAGATCTTCTCAGACAAGCCTCGCGCTCAACTCCTGCCCTAGTTTCCCAGAAGGGTTCTCTTCGACCGACCATGCACTAACCCGTGACACGGGCGTCCGCTCTTGCAGCTGAAACCATGGGTAGGTTGTTATGTACTTGCACCTAGCTAGCTGTCCTTCGACATCCCCTTGATGAGTTATGCAATTTTGTTGAATGTGATCGAGTTGAACTCTTTGAGCAAACGAGAATTTGAAATACTGGAATATCTCATGTTCATTGCTGTTGAACTTGGATCCGACAAGAGTGATAGAAACCAATTTTTCCATCATTCTCTCATCTCTCTCCGTGCAAGATCTCTTTGCGCCCTTAAATCTTTGGGTTGTTCTCCTGTTCTCGTTGCTAGTTTGACTGCTCAAGGGCGTTGCGTAAAAACGGCTGCTGAATTGTAATGCTAATTATCAGCAACAAGATTATTACACGCACCAAATTACGACCGGAAATGGACCTAAGTGGGGGGGGGTGCCAAGTTACGGGGTTTAGTTATGTAGGTTTGGGTTGCCAGACACTAACGCGCTGGCGAAATGTCTCAAGGAAAAAAAAGTGTTCGTTCCTTGCCATGAAAGGAGAGAGACAACTGGTGTTGATCCCTCCTCCCTGGCACATGAAAGCTCGATTCACTAGCTCGGCATGATGTTCAATTACATATAAGTACAGTAAAGGGTATTTCACCGCTGTACATGTAAGTAAGTAATATGGCAAGCTTATGATCAATATTATCATGTCAATGAACCCGTTCCAGTTCACCCAAAAGTTTAACTTCAAGACAGCTTTGTATCATTCAATTCACCCAAGTAACCTCCACACAAACCAGAAGAGCAATGGATAAAGATATATCCCCCCGACAAATCGTGTTGTAGATTTCCTCATATTCTTTCATCAAAAATGAGTGAGTTGTCCGCTTCACGGCACCTCTTATTACCGTTGCCGCCAGTCCTGGCTCGGCCTTCCCTCGGTTACATATATTGCAGAAGTTATATCAGACAACGTTGTCGCCCGTTCCTTACTTACTGGGCTCGGTGCCTGTGTTACTTATGACGGATCATTTTTTTTGTTGTTGATGAGGACTGCTGAACGCGCCCTCTCCTCGATACGAGGATAAATTACCTTGTCTTGAAGTACATAATCGCTTACGGCATCCCAAATGGGGGATGCAATATCGGGTTAATCGGTTGATATATGGACCCCAGAGGGAGCGCGTTGCTAAGGCTTTCCGGGTATTGATAACTCGGTATGGTCATAGTGATTTTGCCTTGACAACAGCTCCACTTGCCGTTCCCGGTAACTCTTGGGTTTATCCATTGAATTCGGCTCTTTCGAACAGGAGTTTTTCTATTCATATTGCCGCGCGTTCACTTGACGACAATGACTCTTTTGACTTGCTTGGTCCCAGCACAATACTCTTAGCTCGTTCTTATCTCACCCATCTCGTTCTCACTATCGGGCCGTGCACAAGTACCTAGTGTGTGATCACGTTATCGATCTGGGGTTTGAGCACAAGTGAAACAATTTGTCGGCTGCCTGCAGGGCTTAAGCGCCCAAGAAGCAGACTGGGCGCAAACGCTCGTGAAATAAGCAGTTACTCCTGCTTCAACATCATATTATCCGACAGTTGCTTGATATCTTTATCCTCTACTTTCTTTTCTCTTCTTTTCTTTTCTTTTCTTTTTGAATCCTCCCTCTTTCGTCAGTACATAATTGCAAACATCTCCAACGACTTGTGACCTTGCTGTTTTTTTTTTTTGTTTTTTTCGAGCTTCACTCTTTGCACCCATAGTTCTTCATCTCGATCGATTCCCGATCAGATCCAGTCAAGTACTCGTGGCCCGTTTCGCGTTTTCGGGAGCATTCCAAGTACTTTACGTTGGAGATTTTCTTATAGCTCCTTCCAACAAAAGTACTTGCAGCAGGCAGAAAACATTTTCCGCAACATTGGACGCAGCGGTCTTCTAGAACATGTCAATTTGGATTATATTCCTGCCCCCCTCCCTACGACTTCGGTATCTTTCCTCAGAACATGCGCACACTTTGTCGTTGCAGATTGTTGATCCGTAACAACAATAGTCTCGGGCCATATATTCAAGCTCCGATTTGATAACCAGCGCTAGAGCACCTGGGACAATTCTCGGGGTTACAAGGGGCCCAACAACCAGCCCTGTCACCGAATACCCTTAACCATGCATGTCTCGATCATCATCTCTAGCGCGCCTAACCGTGTTCTGTTGCCCCTGCAACAAACAAACACGTTATCTATCGGTGTTGCCACCCTACTATACTACATACATAAAAAATGATCTTACTTGACAGCCAATAGCACACGCGGTCATTACGCATCAGCTCTTGCAGGGGGGCAAGACAATCCAAAAAAGCCAAGGAAACTGAATCAATTCTTCGTTCAAGTGGGCCATCATAATGGATATATTTGCTATAGCTAAGCTCTTGCGCGGACTTGCGGCCAGTTTCCTTTATGTAGTTGTTGCTCCAACGTTCATAAAACGATGCATAATCATCTGGGATGGAGGTTACAGTACAAGTAATATTATTGCATGATGGAGTGATTGCAACGCTTCTGCCAGTGGCCGATCTTTTTTTTTTGCATGGGGCCATGCATGGCTCATCTACGCAATCCATTTTTGTTGGGCTCGGTACAGTACTTGCAACTGAAGGGGGGCCGCACGCTATGTATACATTTCAAGTTCGCACACGAAACTCCTAGCTTGGGCTTTCCACCGCTGGTTCGGCGATACCGTCACGAGCTGCTACAGAAGCCCCGTGCAAGTACTAGTGATGCGCGCTCAAAACACCAATATATATCCCCCTCGGTCATACATAGTCTAGGCGAGGGATTTTTTCCATCCTTGGCATATATATGTACACGGGCAACCTTGCCTCCCCTAGGCGTTCGTTCGCCTCGTTATCTGCATAGAAACGAATGGGGTGTGTGTTGTAGAGAATACAAAATGATCGGGGGTTAAGGCCTTGAGTCAAGTTGGGGCCGCACGCTATGTATACATTTCCTTTCCTTTGTTTCGCACACGAAACTCCCTAGCTTGGGCTTTCAACCGCTGGTTCGGCGATACCGTCACGAGCTGCTACAGAAGTACTAGTGATGCGCGCTCAAAACACCAATATATATCCCCCTCGGTCATACATAGTCTAGGCGAGGGATTTTTTCCATCCTTGGTATATATATACATGGGCACCTTGCCTCCCGTAGGCGTTCGTTCGCCTCGTTATCTGCATAGAAACGAATGTGTAGAGAATACAAATGGATCGGGGGTTAAGGCCTTGAGTCTTGTACATGCTGTTTCCGCACGCCTGATCTCGCTAGCTACTGCCGCCGTTCATGAATTGGTCCTCCATATATATCATGTGGGACTGACTTCCTTGTGTCACCACTAAAACATTACGATCTCTGCCTTGTGTTAACGCGCTAGCCAATGGAGTGCCAGCCCGGGCGTAACGCCGGACGATCAAAATCAATATGAAAAAAAAAAAAAACATAAAAATCAGATCTGCATCTCTCGCTTTTTTATCTCTTTGGGTATAGCTAGGTGGCTGGCTGGCTGGCTGGCTGGCTGGCTGGTTGCATGGCCACTAGCCATGAGTGCGGTGGAAACAAAAATGACGACAGTTGAAGTCATCGTCTCGTGGTAACCCCCCCTTCGTCCGACCGCTTGACCTCCTGACCGCGACGCCAACCGTATGCAATACACGATGCTAAACACACGATCATGTGTCGCTAGTGCGACGCGACAATTGATTCCCCCCCCTTTCCCCCTGGTGGTCATGTTGACCGATGTCGATTTGTCGATCTTTTATCCAAGGGCTTACATTAAATTGTATCGTCGTGCAATTTATAAATCGCTTCCAAAGCAACTGGCAGAAAGTCGTCGATCCCAGTTTACATACTGTAGTGCTATAATGCACCATGAAAAGCCTGGCCTGGATGAATGAATCGATGTGGATACTGTTTGAATTCTAGAATGACGAATGACGTTTCACTAATGTCGTGTACGTTACCGTCCCGGTGTTGTCCACCTTTCGCTGCATGCAAATGATCAGTTTGCCATTCCATCCAGCGCGCAAGAGCTGGAAGGGCCTGCGGCACGCACGCATCCTCATTGTCGTACGGTTCTCCAAAAGACACTTGGAGATGTTGGACTTTTTCTGCACTGGCCGCCTCCGGAGTCCCCCGCATTGTAACCCCATCATGATGGTTCCCCACCCCCTTCCCCCCGCACTGGCCGCCGCGGATTTCATAGGTGGTGAATAGTACTTCCCATGGTGCCGTGCGGCACCATGGTAAGTCCATACACCGAGTTCCTTAGCTAGGGGCACCCCCTCACCAAAACATTTATCCTCCCCCCTCCTCTCCGATACGCATACACCGTGGTTCTCTAGGGAACCTCGGCTCGCTACCAGGTCGGGTCAACGGGATAACAATGATACCCTTTCACAAGGGCCCAATCGTTCAAGCATGCCATTCCATTTACTCCCCTCCCCCCTTTCTGTACTAGCTTGGCCTACTTTACATGGTCAGAGTAGTAATATGTGGCTGAAGCACCCACCACACTATAGTGTTTTCCGGTTGCGGTTGACCCGGTAAACCCGTTTTCCGATACATGGTTCTCAGCTTTTTTGCATATCGCTTGTCAAAAAGGTCATTCAGCAACAACTCAAAAAAACTGGAACGCGGAACCTTCTTCTCTCACTCCAACCACTTTGCCGTTCGGGCTTCTCGCCGTCGGACTGTCGATCATAGTGCGACTATTTTAGCATTTCTGTTTCTGCCACACCTTGTGAGAAAGGAATGATACATAACTTCCCAGCCTTATATTAAGTATGGGTGGGAATATGTCCTTTCGATCTCTCCCTATGCGCATTCTACCCGGCTCTCTTCGCTTTCAGGTATTTGCGAAGGTGACTAGCCAAGAGGAATGAATGAAAAAAGGAGGTTTTCTCATTATCGAGCCGAGACGTATAACTTCGACATTTGACGTCTCCGGAACAACTTGATTACTTACAAGGGGTTCTGCCATTATGGTATATCCTTCAAGTTGGAATCAACATTATTATTATTATTCGGGCGAGATTGTACCGATGAATCGGATAAATATTCGTATCATTCCCCCCTTACTAGTACAGTAGTGGGACCATTACTACTTGTGCTTGTGCGAACATACAGCGATCCCTTTTGGTCTGTAGTAACACGGAGGCCATTCGCCGATCCCGATTCTCTCCCTCACATCCATTGGTATCTAAGTAAACTGGGCTCGGGACCGATAGGGAAGAGCAGGGCCACCTATTTTATCTTCACGGTGTTATTGCCAGGAGTTCGACCAGAAAACTAGGGTAAAATAGGCAAGAACTGCAGCCTCTCAATCCATGATACTGCATTGTTTCAATACGGTAGCACGTACCGGACGTTGTGGTACCACCCCGCACCCCTGCACAAGGTACAATGAATATTCATAATCATCTCCTTCATGAGTATGTTACAGCATCGCGAACTCGGTCTCCGACTCCTCGTCTCAATTGCGCACAGGATTCTTCTCTCTTCCACATGCAGAACTCCCCCTCCCCTTCAACCCCCAGTAACAGTTAGCTGCGTCCATCCGGCGGTGACGGTACCCACTGCCGCAATGAGGTAGATCGGCTGCTACTCTCTAGCCATTTACATCGTTATTCCAACTCTGTGCATGAGAAGAGCACGGATGTGCAAAAGAAAAAAAGAAAAACACGCATGTATGCACGTTGCATTTAATATCTGCATTTCGATCTGGCCTCGGACCCCCCTAGCCCCTTTATCCTCTTCCGCCCAACGACCGGTTCGGTATACCATTCATGTTATTCATGTTGGTCCGCAGCGCAGCATCTAGGCGAGTTCAGAATTCCTGAGACACCTCCATCTTGGGGCCTCTCAGCGATTCATTTTACAGACTTGAAATGGGACTGCCGTTACGCATAAACTATGCGGAAATGATCAGAAGCCAGTCAGTTAATGGTCCAATCAGCTATTCGATCGACTGGTGTCACAACGCGCGAGGATCTGTTCAGTGGTGTTGGCGTATATATATATATGTGCATGTTGGTCATTCGAAACTTCGATTCTTCTTCCAGTTGGATTGGGGAAAACACGTGTTCATCGTGCGGACACACGAACCTCCTTGTGAGACCTCCTGTTTTGGCCGTGGCGCATCTAGTTGGGATGTGTCCTTGACGCTCGGGGCTGATCTCTTGGAAAGGAACATCGCCTTATGACAAATGGGTATCCGTAATTGCGATGCCAATTTGAATCAAGCAATATAGTAAAAGCCTGCGGCCAGGGACACTAGCCCAATGAGTGAGAGCGGTGTATGATCTATAATGTCGAGGGTATGCATAGTTGGAGTTGGAATGGTCGGTGCGTGTGTGCAGTGCAGTAATAATATGCGAGTGGCGCACATTCGTCTTTCCGTTGGATATTCCCTTCACCGGGCCTCCTGATACAGCGTGCGATGTGCCTACTCGCCTTCGTCTTCTAGGAGGGACAACGCATATATCTATACAAACGATTAGTACTTGCACAGCTCTAGTAAGGCCAAACGATTCCATGCGTGCGGATCCTTTAATTAATTAATTAATTGAGAATTGACACTTATGGTGCAACCGATACCAAACATGGAAGACCTGGTCGCCCTCGCCCACCCCCACCCCCACTCCCTCCAGGCCATTCACTAGACCAACTATGCACCTTGCCTATCCTCCTGCTCCTATGCACATCCCGCAGTATCTAGCCGGTGGATTTTCACAACCTCAATGTACGTTGCATGTCGTTATACATGCAGCTCCGTCTGAGATCTGGGACGATGTTGTAAGCAGCCACCTCACTGGAGTCGGTGAGATGGATGCAGCCCAATCTTCACTCACTCACAACAAGCTGCAAACATTTTGAGCGATCTAAACCATGATTATATTACTCGATATCTTCCCTTTAAACTTTTGAACAGTCCTTTCAGACTGGGTGGGTATATCTTTCAGCGCTTTGTCATCCAGCATTTATCCCTCTTCCCCTGTCTGAGGTCGGTCTTGATAATTGGCCATTACAAGCGTGGGGACTCAATTATGTATGCGTGTCTTTGCGCGATACACTCTCACATGCACCAGCTATATAAGTCCATCTTGATTTGATAATTGCCTTAAAATTAAGTTAACGCTACCAGATGCTTAATATAGTTGCGTTTTGGCGAATCCATCAGTGGTGTGGTTGGTTTCCAGTCTACTGGGTTCAACGGTGACACTTATCTGAATTTGTCAGTTCAACGTTGTGCAATGCTGTAGGAAATACATTTATCGTCCATGGGCGTACCAATTCCGCGTGCGTGATCACGCGGTGGTTCCCGACATAGAAGAACTCGCATGAAGGGAAAGCCTATTTGACCACTCAGATTCGCGTCAGCGGGTCTACCACTCTTAATTACCGCCCTGTTGACGCCACCTGTTGGTACAATCACGCAATAGATAAGAGATATTATTTTTGGGGTTGATCGTTGACTCGGAGTCACTGAGCAAGTTTATTGGAAAGTACGCGTCTCGTGGTCGCTCGGCTTCGTTCTTCTGGGTGACTCCCGGCCTGTTCGAGCTGCTAATTTCAGGATCCAGCAGACGGCGGGATAAGAAAAGCCGAATGACGCATGACGCTTTCCAATATGTTCCACACTCCCGCAGGTGCAATGCTTAGATATGATACGATACGACTCACAGCCCCGTGGACATATCCCCATCACTACCGGCAATCATTCCAGTTGCCTAGCGCTTGAAGCACATAAACATCCCATCCCCAAAAACCGTTTAATGTACCCATGCGACATGAAGTCCATTCAAAGGTCCAGCGAACTAGCACGTTCTTGTTGACACACTAACTACGATGATAAGCAAGAGATAAGCCGTTTAATCTTACTGTTTCATGCGATTAGATCTCCTCTTAATATTAAAACTTGGATGCAGGCTGCATGCTATTCATATGAGTGACCCTGAGCGTTTAGGCGTTGGACTGAAAGAGGAGAAGTTATCTTGGTAGGAGTGTGATTATATAATATAACAAGGCATTCACCGGTATCTTTTATCTCTCCGACATCTTATCTATCCGGCTATTATCGATGAGGAATTCCCCTTCTGGTTAGCATTAACTTCTCTTCTCGGTCGAGAGTCTATTCGGAGCTCACTCCTTCGGGGTAGACTGCTCTCGTCTCCGTTGCAACGTTTTAATGTGTAGGGCAACGACATTCCGACGCCTATGGCGACCACCATTGGTTGAGGATGGTCTGCATGCATGTAAAAAAATAGGCTTGTATATCATCATAACTAGGTCGTGAACAGGTATATAGCTAAATTATACATATTAGCCTGCACCTTAGCTCGATAACAGACGCGTTCTCTCATTCATGTTCGCTGCAGCCTGGGCTTCAAGATCGGACTTCGTGAGCCCTTCCTTATCTTCCATGGCGAAATCCTTTCGGGTTGTATATAGTGCGTAGTGCTGTATTACGAATACCGTGTCGAAGATGATGGTGAGGATCGAGAGACCACTGTGGATAAAAAAGGGAGCATGCATTAGATCGATTGATGCGTGTGTTCGGAAGGGAACATACAATTTCACAGGGTTCCCAGTAACAGCCGCCCAATCATGATCCGTACTTGCATCAATGAAGAGCTGGATGCTGAGGTGAAGAATGTGTAGCATGAATAGGGGCACAACACCGCGAGGGGCCAAACATGGGCTGCTGCTCACAGGGATAACGATCCTCCAGTTAAGTCCAATAGGATATTGCCAATGGACCAACCTATTGTGGATTTGCGTCGGTAGTTGTCCCAAACCTTCCAATGCCGCTCATCAGTTTTTATGCTTATGCTCCATGTTGCCGGAAAACTCACCTGAGGGACATACTTCGCCACTGAGACATATAGTTTAAAGTAGGACAGAATATATAAGAAATCAATGATCGGCTCTGTGCCCAGAGTGATGGAGAAGACATGGGTTGTGAACATAAAAAGAGCGATGGCGACAACGAAACGGTTGGCAGTGGATAGACGTTGTCCGATTTCTCTTGGATAGATCCATGTTTGGATGAGTGTAACGGACGCAAGAGTGGCTGCCTATGGCGTAATCCGACAAATGTCAACCCCACACTTCGAAGCATGATCCAGGGATACTTACGTGTAGTGCAAATGCAACATCGTTGAGCTGAACACTTGGATTGTGTCCATCGTGTCGCCTGCGATACTCCTCACGTACTCCTGGGCTGAAGAGAAACGCGGAGGAATAAATGGCATAACATGCTATAACGAGGTGTCAATCACCTTGACTTAGAAGCATTACGCGACACTCACTGTGGCCCATCACATTGAGGGTAGCAAAGTCTATGGAAAGACCCCCGACGAATTTCCGGCGATAGTTGAGGAGGATCTAACAGTGCCGGAGATAGAATCTCCGACGTCAGTTTTACCGCAACGTGAACCCCGAAGAGCAAAGACTGCCTCACCTGAGGGTAGAAGGAGAAACTCCAAGCGAAGAAGTAAGTCCAGCCCAGTACGACAGAGAGTGCACGAGCAGCAGCCTCTGGGGCTGGAAGTGTAGTGGCAGCCATTAACATGATCTTTGTCTTGACCACGGATTCCAGAGAAGTAAGAAGTGAATCTACAAGTCGAGTGTTGTTTAGCCCTTTGACGATAGCACACTGGAACCGTTGCAGAGGGAGCTCTATATAAGAAAAGATAGGGGAGGGGGGTATATAGGTGGCCTAGCGAGACAGTTAAGCTGAAATGTATTTGAAGGGTCCATCCGATGTCGCAATTCTGTGTCGAGTGGAGGTGATTGCACGTGACGACCTTCCTGAAGCAGTCGGAGCCAAAAGCCTTTCTCGATTAGCAAGAACCATGAGTCAGACGCCAGCTTACAACAACAACGCTGATGTCGGTGGGAATGTCATCAATCCACCAAGAATCGCGGATTTAGAGTATCTCTGTGCCGGTGAGTGATTTATCATCATGTGCAACATCGGAGATGAATCTCATGGAGCTTTTGACACCTTGTGCAGATTGTGGCGCACGAACGGAGATTCGGCCGCGAGAGCCCATTCGTTGCAGAGAATGTGGGCACCGCATCATGTACAAGAAGCGGACAAAACGAAGTCAGTCCATTGCGCTAAATTTTCTCAGTCTCAAACTGACTTTGCGCAGTGGTGCAGTTTGAGGCCCGATAGCCAGCTTCTGATGGCTTCGGGTCTTTTTCCTGCCACCGGGGCTTGCGTCAGGTTCTCATGGCCCAAAAGTCTATGATTATCAAAATACTTGCGACTACATGTACATTATATAATTAAAGTGTCCGGAGTCACCATCTTCGTACATGCATAAGCGCACATAATTTGGGGAGTCTTAGAACACAAGCATTTCACAGACTGATACCTACCCAAACATTATTCCGATGCATTGGTCTTCGCCGCATTCACATTTCACAAAGACTCTCCCCGATCGCTGGTCTTCGTCACCAGACTGGAGAGCCTAACATGTGACTTAATGTAAGGGGAAAATTAGCAAGGGCAATGACTCTGCTCACCCTTGTCGCTTCCCCAAAATACGAGAACGTAAGTTCTTCGTGAGGATACACTTCCTGAATAGTGAAGAGACAAATGAGAGGCTTGACTAAGTCAGATTCCTGGATGAAGACCGGAACGGGGAAACAATTGGGGCTACACGAGTGATTCTGGTCGGGCACGCAATCAGCATAGGTCAAGGTGAAGAGAAGCGAGAATATACGTGCCAGGTATCGAGTATGCTGCGATGGGAGAGTCTGGATTTAGAAAAAATGAGCCGGAAATCGAATTCACAATCACTCACATTTCCAACGTAGAAGGCGTCTACCGTATATTCACTGTTGACTCTTGTCCCGGAACTGCTCCCGGAATCTTCTTGAAGTGGAGTTCTGCTCGGCGATCCGGCAGCACGTTGCTTCTTCACCTTATGATTACTGCGTGTTGCTCGCTCCGCTGCCTCGCTCGCTTCCTTGGCAAGTCTTTCTTTAATCATGTGGACACTCTCAAAGTCCAGATCAAAGAGATACGTGCGCCCAAGGTCACCATACATGCTGCAGGAGCGGGCTTCAGATGGAGAGACAACAGACGACTACAATTTTTCACATACATTCCACGCGCCTCGGCCTCATTCTCCGTGATCAGTTCCCCAGAGTAGATGCCAATGAATTGATGCTCCTTAATGTGTTCTTGAGCAAATACCCCTACGATTATCGGTTCGAGGCTGAATTATGAGGAGGGAATCGAAAGAAACTAACCCCAGCCCTTATTCTTCGTCTTCTTGATGCTTATGCGGGCCCTTCGGCCCCGTTGGACGACCTTTATGGAAAATCAGATTCTTGTATTTTGGACGGGTAAATGAAATACATGCCCTATTTGGACAATCTGGGTCGCAGTCGCACTCATCATTACACTCGAAAACCACCGGATAATCGACCCATTTCAAGGTCTCATCCAGGTCATACGCAAAGCCAGGTTGGGACTTCAGTTCCGGGCAGTTCTTCATCTGACGTTTGACGCAGAAGCAGCTCCTGGATTGCGGATCACATTTACCAAAGCAACCACAACCTTTGAGATTTTCGCGTGACGACTTGGGCACATCTTGGCCAAGGATGACTTTATTCGTCCAAAGAAATTCGAACTTTGGATGAGGCTCCACATGTGGATCCACTTCGTTGAAGATCTTAACTGGGGGTGCTCTAGGATCTTCAAAATCGCACGCCAATGCCATCATATCTTCAAAGGCGATCTTCCACTTATAATGAAGCTTCTCATCTTGACCCACCAACCACCATGCAATATGTGGATGATCGGGCACAAAACGCTGCGAATGGCGTATCAGATCCAGCCGTCGTTGCCAGCCTTCTTCCCTTTCCTTCTCACGTTCTGTGTCTGCTTGCCCAAAAGAGGGCGATGCCCTATGTGTAAATTGTGACCGAGACACGAGAGAAGTAGGTGAAGCCAAGATTTTCATCAAAGCCTTTGATGTTGACTTGCGAGCTCGCGGAACAGAAGACGTCGGAGACACGGGCCCAGGCCGGTGCACACCCAATGTTGATGCGGTGGAGGACAATTCATTTAGCCTGAGTGAGTGGAGACCGGATGAAGATGCAACGGCCGCGGATGGTTCAAGGGGAATCCTCAAGTGCGAGTTCAAGCTTTTTAGGCGCAAGAGGGGAGTCTAGTTACTGATGTTAGTGACGGACAACAAACTTAGGGTTGCAACCACCACTTACGGAGTCGAGGTCCGGATTTGTTGAATTCTGGGGCGTTTCAGACCGCTTAGGGATCTTCGGTGGCTCAACCAGTGAAGCGTTTTCACTGGAAAAACTCGGCATATCTGGTGTCTTCAGCTTGACCTGCAGATAAAGTCAGGGATGCTCTGCTAACTCATGTCAACGACATACCGTATTGCTCCAGGGTTGGGGGGTGGGGACATGTGGAGGACAACGCCCAGAGGGTGCAAGTAGGACTAAAACCTCGATTTAATCAAGCGAAAGGAGCTGGACACGAATCAAGCACACCAGTCCCAGTCCCATTAACAAGAGGCTTCTCGTTCGATGAGGGAAATTCTTTAGAAACAATTTCAGATGATGAAACACCCGCCGCAGATGCTACTATGTTGTCCGACGTCGTGGTAGGATCTGGAGAAAGTTGTCGAGTAATTCGCGTGGACCCGACAGAGCCCGGCGGTGTCTCTTTTATTCCCGACGAAATGTGATTTGTGACAATAAGTGATGAACGGGCACTAGCTGGGGTTTCCTTCTGGGATGACGTCGGGACTTATGAATGTATAAGCTTAGCATAAGTCAGAGCGGGAGAAACATCCCTTACGGTTTTGCAGATGTTGCGGATTTGGTAGTTCCATGCTTGATGACACTGTGGGGGATATCGCACACGCTGAACTTGATAGAGGTTTCGCGAAGACAGATACCTCCTCTTCGTCTTGCTCACCCGAGCATTTTGTGTCTATCAAAACCTTGCAAGCCTGCTTATTCTGCACACCAGTCGATGGCAGCTCCGGCTTCGGGGGTGAAGTCTGAAGGACGTCCTTTGTAGCAGAGGACCCAGCATCAATGGACGCCATCTTCCTTTTCCCAATGGGGGGCTAATTAACACAGTCATGCACAACCCGCATTCTCTCGGAGCATTTCAACGCACTTGATTAACGTTGGGATCATTGGATGAAGTAACGGACTTGCGGGCAGGTCCTGGGCCATAACATCAGCAAACATTAAGAATCTATTGAATATGCATGCCTTGGAAAGTGGGGCCGCTACTTGAAGATGCACCAAAAGCCACGTCTTCGTCTCGACTCGCAGAAGCACCGAGGGGGTTTTCTATATAAAGACTTTGAGAACAATTCATAGGAAGGGGCGGGGGCGACCCACCAACTATACCGGCCGCATCTGTCCCTGAGGATGGTGCAGCGGCGGTTGGAGGCTGGTCACTACTTAAAGGTGTGCCAAGACCCGTGTCTTCCTCTTGACTCGCGAAAGCACCAACGAGATCTTCTATATGAAGACATTGAGTTTATAGGAAGAGGCGAAGGCAACCCATCAATCATACCGGTCGCATCTGTCCCTGAAGATGGCGCAGGGCTTGAATTCGATGTTGCCGCGGAACGCCATGCACTAGGAAAGGTAGATGCTATCCAAAAATTCAGATCACGGGCTCAGATCACAGATATCTTCTGCTTCACCTGAGTCCTGCCCGTTTCCAGTGGACTTGGCAAAAGACTTCGGCTTGGCACTGGAATTCGAGTTGCCGGTTTCCCCCTCTGAATTTTTAAAAATGTCAGAGTGAAGTAAAGACGGAGCGAACTGCCACTTGCCTGCCAACTTGACGGATGGCGACGTCTTATTACCTGAGATACTTTGACCTATGAGAGTGGGTACAATGGCAGAAGGCTCTTTTTCATTTGACGCAAGTGATAAAGATTTTGAGTGCAAAATGGGTGGAGGGGATTGAACTGCCTGGAGCTGTTAATAACACATTAGCCCACCCAAAACTAGAGAAATCCCTACAAGAAGTAAATACTTGATCAATGGCTGATTGCTGCTGATCCTTTTTCTTTGTCTTAGTTACAAGTCGCTCGGTGGCAAAATCATTTTTATGATTTGAGGGGTTCCTGACAATTGGTTCGGAGGTGTGAGACGAGAGTTCAGACGAAGCCTAGCACCAGAGTCGTTTAAGTGCGGAATGAAGTGAGGGAATATAGCCTACGGATGGTTCAATGAAGAGGGGTTTCTTCAAGCCAACTGACGTTGAGGGGAGCTTTCCCTGACTCAAGCATTGAGCATCTTCTAGCAGGCATTTGAACGGGGAAGTTACTTACTTCGCGGAGGACGAGTATGGGAAATTTCTTTCTCTTTCTCTTTCTTTTTTTCCTCGTTTCGAGGGATTGCGCGTCAACGTCCTGCAGGTTCACCTTAGACACTATTCAGGACACAAAATATGAGAAACTCACGATAACTTCCCTCTCTGCTACTTTCCTTAGGCCGGAACGCTCAATAAAACCGGTCTGGGAACGAACCAGTTCAGGTGGGATGTATTGCCTCTATCACAATCACCCACATTCTCGCCAGGATCTCTTTGCTTTCCCTTGTCAGCTCGGGAACTCGCAGGGAACGGCAAGGGATTCCCATGAGGTGTGCTGTTAGGCACCTTCGGTGATACAGTGTCACTAGTATCTGGAACATTTACAGAACGGACACTGATGAAGTCCGAAATTAACTGGCGGACCCGGCTCAAGCCTTCTTCAGCTTGGCTCATGGGAGTAGCCACCGTGCGTCCAACAGGAGGTGGTGCGGTGGCGGAATGTGATAGCACCGGTTTGGCTGTGGTAGAACCGGAAGTATTTGGGGTTGCGAGGCTGGACGATGGCCGGGCTTGTTTCGTTGCTACGGGGGCAATCGGAGGCACACTCTTCTTTGGCGTTTTATGGGGGGTTTCATTTTCTTTGACTTTCGGGGGCCGCTTTTTACGAATTATCGGCTGTTTCGTGCTCTTGGAAGGCGGTTCCGAGTCGGACGACGATATCTCAATGATTTCAGGGCCTGTGCTAGGTCTCTTCTGTGGAATAGATTTCCCTGAAGGGAATCGATTTAGTGGTTCCAGAATCTCGATCTCGGAGTCCGAATCGGTGATAATGGAAGCTGGTTGCCGAACCGTTGGAATGTGTACGCAAATCTTCTATGCCATTCGAGGACTTACCTAATGCTGAGACACCAGGGGATTTCCCTGGTGTAGCTGTATTGGACACGGATGGCTTAGACGAGGTTGAAGCTGCAAGTGGAACTGGACGGGATGAGCCTGTCACGAAAGCGGAAGGTTGACGGTCAAGTCGAGGCTTCTTCTTTGGGCGATTCAGATGAGCCTCAGAGAATGAACGTTTGTGTGATCCCGGCAATGAGGGCTGTTGAGAAATAATGGCTGCAGCGTGGGCGCTCAGATTGCTGAATAATAATAGACGATAGAGCAAAGCATACATGTCGCGTTACTCCCTGAACTCGGTCTCCGCACGCCATTCGCGTTGGCTATTTCGCTGGTTGGCGGACGGAAGACGCTCGCTGCTTTGTGATGTGCCCCATTCGTGTCTGCAAGACAGAGTAACTAAGAGCACTGGTAGCTTCCAATAAAAGAGCCACGTACTTGATTTGTCTGCTGACGCGTTGAAGGGCACCAAATTGCCCTCCTTTGGCATCCGTCTCGACTAGAGGCCGTTGGCCAACCTTCCTGGGGTTACTTCGGGTTCGAGGCACGTGCTCAAGCGGAGGAGTTGGCCGAGTTGATCATCAGTGCCAGTGGCTTGCCGCGCTCCAAAGAGCGCACATCAATGATCAAACTGGTAGGTTGTCATATTTACAAGGGATCGAGACAGTTTCCTTGACTTACAGGGGTAGTGCCGGCCCTTCATCGCTTTTTACAATCTGTTTACTGTGCACTGCGACCGCAGCACTCCTATCTCTTTCCGCTAAAGAGAGGCTGGTCACCTGCCTAACACTCTAGCTGATTGCTCAGCAGAATCTCTTCCACTTTCGACTCTCGACTCTCGATTTCCCACACGTTTTGGTTAATCATGGCCAAAGGGAATCCACTCGACACGTCAGTTACACCTCCTGCGCCCACTGGACCACCTCCTTCATACCAACTTGCTACGAACGAAGAGATTCCTTCGAGAGGTGGGTAGACTGGGCCTCACGCGTTGGGGTGTGCTCATGGCATTAACCATTTCAGGGCCATCCAACATCCTTTCGTCGCAACCCACTGCGGGCCCTTCTTCACGAGAGATCGGGGACACTGGCGCTTTGAATGTCTCATCCACCTCTCCTCAGCATGTATCCACTACCCCTAAGCAGACCTCTTTGCTCTTCCCATACAATGAGCGAGCAGCGTTGCGTTACCCCTCTCCACCGGGACCTCCACACCCTAGCGCAAAAGCCCAACCCCGATACCAAGCCGTATCCCCCTATCCGACTCAGACCCTTTATCACTTCCAGAACCCTGAAACGGGTGATGTGGTTTCCACGCACCTTCCTCCGGATCACCCTGCGATGATTTGTCTTCAAGAGGGGCACCATATTCCGGGGCCGACATACTGGGGAATAGTGGGCTTACTTAGTGCGATCGTCTTCTTCCCCGTCGGGATGCTGTGCTGCCTCATTGACAGGGAAGTGTATTGCACCAGGTGTGGGGAGATGATTCATAGCGGTTTGAGCACGTAATTTGGTCTTGAACACGATTCTTGAAACAATCCGTATACTGCTGCCTACTTCCATTCTTAATTGACACGACTGTACCTGTTTACAATACCAGTTGATGGATCTGTCCTTTAATTGTTATGGACATACCGGGTATTACGATGTTTAAGGTGATCCGGTTTTAGGGAAACAAGTGACGTCAACACAAGTGACACTAGTAGTGTTTACGCTGGTAATTTATTCCGCAGTGCCCTTGGCGCTTCCATGCACGAGGAGCCTAAGATGAACAACTCCATCTCCTCTCCACCAGCAGAAATGTATCGAAGGCTTCTAAACGAGATCAAGTTTTCTGGAAACTGGTTAATCGATCAGGACGCGTGTTTTCGCGACAGCTACTTGCAATTGGCGTGATTTGGCGTGTAGTCAGTACCTTATTGAGCCCCATTTCACGCTGTAATTTTGATCTGCGTTACCGCCCCCGATTTGGATGTACCTCATTATTTGGATTCCTCCTGTTAGTGAGCACTCAACTTGCCGCTCCATTCTGGCCAATTTGCGTATGCATTCTGAATTGGGCTGATTTGCTCACCCACTTCGTGGATCTGCCTTTGGATCTGGCCTACTACCAGATTTCAACCACAAACAAAAAAGAGTATCTTGGGACGAACAAACAGAAACATCAACTGCAGAGACAACACCTCTCCACCAACCCGTTCTTGATCTCTCTACGTCGCCATTCGAACCATGTCTCAGTGGCGTCTATCTTCTTTCGAGCTGTCGTGAAAAAAGGATCGATATGCGATTCATACCCCTTACAGCTCTCATTTGTGTTTCAAATATCCTTGGTCGAGTGTGTGATCTTCTGTACCACTTGCGCACTCCCGAAGTTGTCAAAGGTATAACATGTTCAATGAACTCCCTCTTCCCACCAAAGTAATATAGCTTCTGCAAGACTTGGAAACCTCGAAAGTGACCTGGGGCTGACAGGAAAACAGTACGACACCTGGTAAGTCCTTGCTCTAATTGTGCATGCGCGCTGCTGGCGGCGACTGACTCGTACCAACCCCACGAGCATGTTTATTCTCAGGCTCTACGTTGGTACCTCTATTTCTGGCCTGTTCAGCATTCTCACCCAAGCAACAATTCTCAACAAGGTATCCGTGCAAGTACCCTCGAATGTAATCTTTTCGCGTAACACTCGACCCGCACATTTTTTATGTGGTTGCATGGTCGTCTGGGACCTTTTGTCTGCCTGCGCTGGCCTCACGCAATTGTACCGGTCTACTCTGTCGGCTCCTCTTGGGTTTCGTGGAAAGCGCATTCCTTTTCATCAGACCATGTCTCTAACTCCAACTTGCTGGGCTGCGTGATCTTTATCGTACAGTATTACATCTCATCATGGTATACCAAAGAAGATCTTGCACTCCGCAGAGCATTTCTCCATGGTGGTGCCCAAATAGGTGACGTGTTCGGGAGCCTGATAGCAATCGGCCGGCTCAGATTGGATGGAATGTTTGGCATCATAGGATGGCGACGGTTGTTTCTTAGTAAGTTTGAAAATTTATTATCCTCACTATCACATACACGTTCGGGTATCATTGTTATCTTAATTGAGTGAGTTGTAACGGTGTCAGTAGCCTTTATAAGCATGCTCATCCTTCTGTGCCTTCCTTCATCCCCCATATCTTCGCACCTCGATCCAGAGCGACGTGACCTTGTAATTGGCGCCTTCAGCAAGGTGCTGAGGATGAAGCTGCTGTAGTAGGCTTAAACGTGAGGGACGAGACTGGGGATAGAATAAACATTGGAAGTCGCTTCAGATGGTGCCTGCGGATGACAAGGCGTGGATGTTTGTTGGGGTCATGATGGGTATCTGTGAGAAGCCATTTATTGACGATTGGCGTGGAATTTAGTCTTACCCCTCTTGATCCTTTCCTTCGACAGATATTGTTGCTGCCATCACAAATCTCCAGCATGACCTGCTATACAGCACTGACTGTAACCTGCCCTTTGAGCGGTTGTGCAGACTTTAGTTTAGTTATGCTAGGAACATGGCACCCTTAATGGCACCTCCATATATTCTGTGCCGTATCATTATGGTATTCACTCAGACTGAACGCAAAAGCGATAGGTCCATAATCCTTGTTCCATCGGAGACTGATGTCAAGTGCTCCATTTAATCTTGTTTCAACCATCTGATCTGCCCACTCATTGTAGCGGTCCTAGCGCACACCCTTATTTTGTCAGCGACTGCGATGCTTGCTTCTTTCTGCATCTGTCTCCGCATCGATGACCGTCATATGGAACTGGATGTTTGCGCGTGTAAATCTCCACAGCATCTCCAGTGAATCTTATGACGTTCACACTGGTTGTGACTGCCCCAGTTCCAGCGCTCAAACAATCGATCTACCACTCGAGAAATGTGCAGCTGCAGTTACATTTCTTGAACTCAATAAATATGTCAGTGCGTCACATTCCGTTCACCAGCTCTTACCTCTCCCCAATTCATTCACTGGCGGGTGCTCCCCCAAGTTCTCATCAGAGCCACATTTAGACTCCTGCTCGCTTTTAGCACTAATATAACTGCGCTGTTGCTCGCGATCGCATCCACGACGCTCATAAGATGAAGAGATTAAACGACGAAGAAGAGAAAGAAGGGCAGGAAGGAAGGCATATTCTATAGCAAGCAGGGACGCTTTACCAGATCTGTGTAAGGGTGGGCTTTTTAAGTTGGGAGAATTGAACATGGGCGTGCAGATGCTGACCATCACTCGGTTGGATCGGGCTCAGCCTTTGCTGAGTTCGCCAGAAATGACCAAAACAACCAAGATGGAACCGCATATAATCACACCATGAGAATCCGGGGACGAAAGGCCATTCTCTCAAGAGCCAAAACTGCATCGGTGTTAAAGTACGGCCTTCTTTCTCCTGTCCGTGTTTCTTTTTATCTTTTTTGCATCCTTTTGATCTCTTTTAAATTACCGCCTTCTGTCCGTGCACCGTTATAATCCCAACCATCCGTCATCCTCATTATCACGCGTATCCACATCCATTCTTCATCCTGGGCTTTCTTCCCCCACCGCTAAGGTATGTAGTGATGGTTGATACACCAATCCCTTCGCCGCTATGTTGCGCTCCCCACCGAATCCCCATGGGGGGCGGTAGCGGCCCGCAGCCTCTGTCCCTTATTATTTTTCTATATGGCATGCATCCTCGACACTACCAACTGACCCTCATCATTCTACCGTCTTGAGAATCCCTATATTTATATAACTCGCTGTACGCTGCATTAGAGACCAGCGCTCCTGCTTAGTCATGCGACCATGAGTGAATCGACAGAACCATCACCTGTAAAGTGTGACTCGAGCCCCACCCGGACGCAGGAGGACAGGCCCACTAAAATCGAACGGAATTATGTTATTTCCGACTTGATTTTCATGTATCATAGAGGCTGAAGCCCTCCTGGGATTCCTGCCTACTGGAGTCCTGCCTAAGCCCGGAACACACACGGAACCATCGCCATCTTGTCCCGGCAATCCAGAGGTGCGATGGACCCTGGTGACCTGCCTACGATGGACCGCTCATGGAATTGCATTACATAACCCAAGTCACGCTTGGCCAAACGAATTGAATTGACCTGTCAAGCTGGTCGGCAAAGGAACGCACAGAAGTTTTCTAGAAATCGTGCGTTAATTAGGACGTGTGCGTTCATAACGATTACTCAGCTTAATCTAGCGTGTGGCTAGAAGCGTATTGCATCACATTTGGAAGCCCCAGGCACCTCACGCTACAACTTTGGCCTCCGTTACCACCCTTGTATCTGATAATTTGGGCATTTTGGATCCCTCATGGATTTATCTGATCAGTGGGTACTCAACGCGCTGCTCCATTTGTGTGGAATGGGCTGATTTGCTCGTCCATTTCATGGGCGTGCCTTTGAATCTGGCCAAATTTCAATTCCAAACAAAAAGCACCCCTTCTCAAGGCGACTCAACAGAAACATCATATACCGAGACGACACCTTTCCTTCAACCTGTTTCTGAACTCCCCCTATCGCCGTTTGGATCATGGTCCCAGCGGCGTCTATCTTCTTTCGAGCGCGATGTCGTGAGAAAGATCGATATGCAACTCATGCCCCTTTTAGTTCTTATTTACATTCTAAACTTCCTTGATAGAGTGCGTGATATTCTATACCACTCGGGCACTCCTGAAGTTTCAGTATAACATGGTTAACGGATCTCCTTCGACTAGAATAATATAGCTTCTGCAAGACTTGCAAATCTCGAAAATGACCTAGGGCTGACAGAAAAACAGTACGACACTTGGTACGCTTTTTCCTTGATAGTGCATGTGCGGTGACTGATTCGTGCCATCTCCACAAGCATTTCTATTCTCTACATTGGGTACAGTAGGTGCCTCTACTTCGAACCTGTCCGGGCTTCTCACCCAGAGCGATGATTCCCAACAAAGTATCCATGCAAGTCCCCTCGAATATAATTCTTTCACGCATCGCTCGACCCGCATATTTTTTATGTGGCTGTATGGTCGTTTGGGGCTTTCTGTCCGCGTGTACTGGGCTCACACGGAATTTCACCGGTTTACTGCTATGTCGGCTCCTCTTGGGTTTCGCTGAAAGCGCATTCTTTCCCGGCGCCTTAGTAAGCCTTTCATCAGACCATGTCTCTCACTTTAATTTACTGGGGCTGGTCGTGTGGTATTCGTTGCATAGTATTATATCTCATCGTGGTACACCAAAAAAGAGCTTGCACTCCGCACTGCATTTCTCCAAAGTGGTGCCCAAATAGGTAATGCATTTGGGAATCTGATAGCAGTTGGCCTACTTAGACTGGACGGAACGTTCGGTATCGCAGGATGGCGATGGTTGTTCCTCAGTAAGCATGAGCCTCACCATTCCTCACCATTCCCACCGTCACACATGTTCCGTCTGTTCGATATTTATCATAGCCGAGGGAGTTGTAACGGTGTCAGTCGCCTTGATAAGCATGCTCATCCTCCCGGACCTTCCATCATCCTCCACATCTTCGCACCTCAACCCAGAGCAACATGAATTCGCAATATGGCGCCTCCAGCGTGATGCCGCCCTTCGAAGTCCTGACGAAGCTGCGGCGGTAGGCTTGAATATGAGAGGAAAGATCAAGGGTAGAATAAGTATATGGGAGGCGCTGCAGATGGTGCTTGTGGATGGCAAGGTGTGGATGTTCCTTGGCGTCATGATGGGAATTTGTAAGACACTCATTTATCGATGGTCGGCGTGGAATTGTTAGCCTGATCCCCTCGACAGATATCACTTCTGCCATTACGAACTTCTTCCCTTGTCCGTCTCATTCCAATATGACCTGCCTTACAGAACTGACCGTAGCACTTACCCTTTTAGCGATTGTGCAGACCCTGGGTTATCCCAGGAACATGACACTCCTCTTAACAGCACCTCCGTACATTCTGTGCTGTTTTTTTATGCTGCTTAATGGCATTCACTCGGATAAGACACAAACACGGTAAGCCCTTATTACTATTCTTTCTCTTCCTTCCTTTCAGAGACCGACCTGGAATACTCCGTTTGATCTAGCTTCAATCATATTATCTGCCCGCTCATTGTAGCGGCCCTAGCGCACGCTATTATTTTGTCAACGACAGCGGTTGCACCAAGATATTTCGCGATGCTACTTCTTCCTGCCTCCATCTTTGCCTCAATGTCTGTCACATGGAGCTGGATCTTTGTGCGTTTATATCCTCTACAGCATTCACAGTGAACCTTCTGACGCTCACGCTGGTTGTGACTTCCCAAATCCCAGCAAACAATTGATCAACCACCTGAGAAACGTGCGGCTGCATTCGCATTTCTGAACTCGATATGTAATTCAGTATGTCACACCTTACTCGCCAGCTCCTACTTTCCTCTAATCCATTCACTGTGTACTCCCTTGATTCTCGTCAGACAAACATTTGGACTTCCTATCTTTACACCGGCCCACCTCAATATCTGCTTGCGTTTAGCGTCAACATCGTCGCATTATTGCCTGCAATGGCATTCGCAACGCTCACAAAGTGGCATTTGAAGAGATTAAACGATGCAGAAGAGAGAGAAGGGCGGAAGGGGAGACATGTTCTCTAGGAAGGCTGTACTAGATTTGACTTTGCCTTTGAAGTCGGGGAATTAGCACCTCTTACTCATCACGGGAACACAGTAATATGGTACTACAGTTGAAACCGTGATAACCCATACCTTGTGTTCCCGGATTTAGGTGTGGGTAATGACGGGTATGGGCTACCTCAAATTTCTCACGGGCACATGCTATGTTTACATAAATCTTTATCGTCAATCACCTCTACCACCATGTCTATCAATGTCACCTCTCTATCACTCTATTCAATCTTTTTGAAGTAAGAACCAAGTGTGCTGCTGTGGAGCAATGATTGGGCTTCATAGTGGGTCTCATGTCCAAACTGAGCCAACATGGACTCCATCTTCCATGCAAAGGAAGAATTCACTTGTTTGGTGTAAGTCTTCAGCAGGAGTGCTGCCTGAATGGCATCCTTACATGAGACAGCAGGCATGTCATCATCGGAGTTGTTGGCATCATGGGTTCCTTCTGCAATGTTGTCCTTTTCCCTGTTCTCCCATGCCTTGGACATGGCGTTGAAAATATCATCATCGGAGACATCTGCAGCATGAATGATCTCTGATGGATTGTCTACCAGCTTGGCTATGCTCATTCTGTTTCTCTTGCTGAAGACTGACTGGAGACTGTTCAGGCCTTCCTCTATGTGAACATTGGCAATAGTGATTGGGTCCATTGATTCCGGCATCGGTATGTCCTTGTCCCACTGTGACTTTCCTTCCACTCTGCCTGATGGTGATGGGTCCTCTGAATTGACAAGCATTGACAAAGGTATTGCCATTTTCTGCAGTTGTGTGCACAAGGGCAGGATTCTGGCCTTGGCCCAGCAGTGGCAGATGGTGTCTGTGTAAGGGATGGGTGGTAGAGTGGTGATGTGCGCAAAGCGCACTTTCTTTATTCTTTGTATACAATGTAAACAACTGTATTTACATTTGTATGGCTTGGGCTCAGGAAAAGGGTTCTTTACTCTTTACCCTCACCCCTGTCAAATCTAAGCTTGATACAGCCTACGATCTTGACAGCCAGAGGACTGAGGAGTCACCCAGGTCGGAACCCACACCGACCTTACACTTTTTTAGGCTTAATCGGCTTAGAATTTGTGCGATTCTTGCACACGCATATACTTATTTGGCTTATTCTCACACCCAACTGGTGCGCTTCTTTCTAGACACGTTTGTACGCTCTAGGAACCTTTCCCACATGCAATCCACATGCGTGCAACTCTCAGATGCGCACTTGTGTTGATTAGGCCATTCTCAATCGAAATTCACATGCCCATGCACACCTAGTGTTACGGATATGGAGTCTCCAACGACCATATCCGTTGCATGGTCAAAGACTTCCCCTCTCTATCGCTCCTCCCCTCTTTCTCCCTTCCATCCTCTATCCCGATACCCTATCCTCCTTACCCGTTCTACCCTTTCCCCCCCTCGTGCAAAGCTTTCCCCATTGGGGTTTGGTGCTGGCTGAGGTTGTTTGTGTTTCGTGGGATTTCCCATGACCTTACCATTTGTAGATAGTCACGCGTCTTGTACAGAAACCGCCGAAGGCGGTTCCCGCTAACTAACAACTGCTCTACAACTGTCTCGTGTACCGTCTTCTGTAACAACCCTCCCTGTGACTCAACTGAACCCATGTGACTGTACAACTCTCAATATGTCTTATAAGTCTGGTTATATTGAGTTCTCTAACGGCCCTCGCCGCGAGAACTCGAGGTCGAGAGTCGAAGACTCTCAACATGTGTATTGTCCTATTGAATCTGTACCCTATGGGTCTTCATCACTCCGCTCTCCCCCCAGTACTCAACATACGACGTCACCTCACGATCATGGAGATCGTGAATACTTTGAGGCCCACCTTCCCGTGATGCCGGCACGTTCGCTACACGAACGCCAAGTCGCCGCCCATCCACCGTCTGTTCCCTCCTTCACCAGTCATCATGTTTCCCCGCCAACGGTACGTTCCCTTTGGGAATGCCAAGTCACCGAAGGCCCTACTAGTCAGTCCTCATTGCACGCTTATGACATCAACCCGCTACCGGTACGTTCGCACTGCGAACGCCAAGTACCCGATGGCAACTATATGAAGTTCTCACCCATCTCACAAGTCGCGACCTCACACACGGTACGCTCCATTGAGGAGCGCCAAGTACCCATGGCTGACCCGTCCGTCCTGGCATCTCCGACTACCTACCATCAATCCCTTAATAGCTCACTACATCACCAATCACGATCGATGGGAATTCGATCGTCCACCCCCAGGCAAGACTGGGATCACTCATCGATTACATATCCTGTTATGGTACAGACCAGATATGACCTCACTCATCCCACTATAAGAACGGATCGAGGAATGGGGAATTTCCCCCATCCCCGTAACACCTAGAGATGTGTGCTTGTACTCAATCTGCTTATTTCTTTCATGTTCATGGCTCCCCAGGCTCACAATCACAACTTCTGGACCCTCCACACACTTCTTCCACGTCCCCCACATGCTGACAGCACTCTACCTGTGTATTTGCACCCTCCAGACACTCACTCGTGCATGTGCAGCCATGGAAACTCACCATGTACTGGCTTGATGGTAGGGATCTGCCCTCTGACAAGATTCTGCCCAAGGGTGGGGATGACTACTGGGAGACACCTGAATGCGATGAGGCGATAGAGAAAGCTCACAACGCGATAGGCATCCTTGCCGACAATCTCAAGGCCGCTGTTGTTTTGGGTGATCGCATGTGATGGTGGACTTCTGCATGTGAATATGTCAACGCTGTCATTGGGATCCCATGTCGCGAGGCTTTGTGGAGTTATAGGGATGAGGGCGTCAGGTATAACACATGTAAGGATGTGTTTGAGTGGCTGGATGCTGTTTATGCTGAGTGGACTTCCATTCCATTGGTCCGCTTGTGTCATATCCATACAATCCCGACCTCCGCTCCGGGCTCCCGGAACTCCGAACTCCGACTTCCAGAGCCCTACTTCCCTTCCGTCACCTTCTCCTTGCCGACTCCCAAGAGGTTATCCCACCTCCGGCTCGGCCACCACCTTCGGTCCAACTCCGGAACATTCCGGGTCCGACCCCAACCTCGACACCTTCCAGACAAGTACGCAAAACCTATGCTCCCGACTCCGGACCTCCGCTCCGGTATCCCGTTCACGTCTCGTCTCTGGAACCTCCGGTCTTAGCTCCGACCTCGGACTTTGACCCCACCTCCGCTTATACCCATTGTATTGGTTAGCTCATTCCATTTAATTACCTTTGCCAATATTCCGGAGTTTAACCTCCGAGTTCGGACTTTCCGGACTTACTCCGGACCTTGCAACTATTGCATTGTCCATTTCAATTCCGCTATTCTCCCTCACTCCTATTTGGGCTGCTGCTTCCTTCTATTCAGTCAGCTAGCCATTCCCGACTCCCTTCCTCCTTCCTTCCTCCTTGGGCCTTGGCCCTTCATTCCTCCTTTGGGAAACACCATTGAGTCAAACACTTGACCCTCGGTGTTGTTCCTCTTTCCATCTCCCTTTGTCTCCTTTTGTCCTACCCTTGTTCCTTTTGATTCCGGACCCCTCCTTATATACAATGTACCTAGTAACTTGTAACCTCAGTCCGAAATCGACATGAATTCCCCCCCAAGAGACTTTCCCTCTGCTAGATCCGAAATTAGGGACCCCTAGGACAACCAGCAATGGCACAGCGCTCCGCCTGAGTCGCTGAGGCCGAGGTCCTTCCATGCTAAGTCTCCGATTCCATTCCGGAGTCGTCCGAATCCGCACATTCTAACAGCTTGTATGAGCTCGTGTGTTACAGGAATGGGTTCCAGGGAACCCAACCTGAGCCGTTCTTGCTCATGGATGGAGGTGGCTGCATAGCCGTTGAAGGGAGAGCAGGAGGAGATCTGAGGCTGGGTGTACTAACGGTAACTTGGCGCTCCGAGGAGCATACCGGCAGCGGGTGTGGTGACATGCTAGTGGTAACTTGGCACTCCGAGGAGCGTACCAGCAGTGGGTATAATGGGGGCTCCTTGAGGGAGCCACCTAACAGTTGGCTGTCAGGGGATGGACCCCGGGTCCCCATGACCCCTCTCTATTGCCCACAGCCTAACCTATGAACAGCCCTGTCCAGGGCAATAACTACTGTGGGTAAGAAAGTGTATAGATAAATAGAAAGTAGGCTACACTTGCCTACTGTGGGTAAGAAAGTGAGAAGAAGGTTAACTTCTCACTTTCCCACAGTGGCCCCAATATGGCGAAAACTTCCGGGGCCACCCGGAAGTCACATGAAGGTAGGATCCGGGGACCGGAGCATGTGGCGCATGGATCATGCGGTGCGGGAAGCATGCACGGGAAGTGGAGCGGGTCCGGATGTGGGTCTGGGTCCAGGCTAAGTCAGGGTATGTGCCCTGACATCACCCTCCCTCTAAGCCACTTCGCCCTGAAGTGGCCCTAGTCCCCAAGTAACCTGTCCCTCAGGTGGTTAGAACAAAAGCAAAAACAAAAATAAAGCGGGTGGGAGCGGGAGTGGGAAATGATGTGGTGGTGGAAATGTAAAACTATTCTAAGTTAAGAAAGGCAGCGAAAAAATAAGAGTTAAGTTAAAAAAAAATTAAACTAGTCGTCCATTGCCACATATGCAGTGCTCCCCTAAGACTTGCCTGAAAAAAATTTGGGTCCTTCAGCACCCTCCATCATTTGCTCGCAACTTGGCGACCTCCAGCCTGCATCCCTCATCATCCAACCCATGATGCCCCAATGGCTGCAGTCGTGTCATCCCCATGATCGCGTCCGGCCTCGGGGCTGCGCCCGCTTCGGGTATGGAGGGTGGTTGTGCAGCACTTGACCTCCGGGTATGCAGGGTCGGGGGTGTGGTAGCGCCGAGGTAGCGGCGTTAGTGGGAGAGTCCCAGGGGATCCGGCAGGGTCTACACCCTGCTCCCCACCCTCCCTCTAATGCCACTTCACCCCGAAGTGGCTAAACCTCAAAACCCCCTCCCCTCCCTCCTCTGCGCATGGTGGTCCATTGCCTAGGACTTTGGGCTCCTCTTCAGGGGTGGATGGGGAAAGTGTGGAAAGGAAAAAAATTTCGGGGTGGGTAGCGGGTATGCAGTAAAGATAGTTGGGCCCAGGACCGGACCATGCGGATCATCAAATCATTGAATGCTTAACACCTTAACTTCAGGAATCCATTTGCACATGCCTAAATTTCCTTCATTTCTGATGACCTTCAGGTCAGATAACCCAACTTGTCACTTCAACCTCAAAACTTGTCACCAGTACTAGGGCATCAGCAAGAAATCGCAATGTGGCCACCCATCTTTACCACATACTGTTGTTATGAGTAGACTGGCGATCGGCAGCTGCACTCACATGATAATGAGGGACTAAGGTAATGTTAGAATGGGCGGATTCGGACGACTCCGGAGTGGAATCGGAGACTTAGCGTGGAAGGACCTTGGCCTCAGCGACTCAGGCGGAGCGCTGTGCCATTGCTGGTTGTCCTAGGGGTCCCTAATTTCGGATCTAGCAGAGGGAAAGTCTCTTGGGGAATTCATGTCGATTTCGGACTGAGGTTACAAGTTACTAGGTACATTGTATATAAGGAGGGGTCCGGAATCAAAAGGAACAAGGGTAGGACAAAAGGAGACAAAGGGAGATGGAAAGGGGAACAACACCGAGGGTCAAGTGTTTGACTCAATGGTGTTTCCCAAAGGAGGAATGAAGGGCCAAGGCCCAAGAAGGAAGGAAGGAGGATGGGAGTCGGGAATGGCTAGCTGACTGAATAGAAAAGAAGCAGCAGCCCAAATAGGAATGAGGGAGAATAGCGGAATTGAAATGGACAATGCAATAGTTGCAAGGTCCGGAGTAAGTCCGGAAAGTCCGAACTCGGAGGTTAAACTCCGGAATATTGGCAAAGGTAATTAAATGGAATGAGCTAACCAATACAATGGGTATAAGCGGAGGTGGGGTCAAAGTCCGAGGTCGGAGCTAAGACCGGAGGTTCCGGAGACGAGATGCGAACGGGATACCGGAGCGGAGGTCTGGAGTCGGGAGCATAGGTTTTGCATACTCGTCTGGAAGGTGTCGAGGTTGGGGTCGGACCCGGAATGTTCCGGAGTCGGACCGAAGGTGGTGATGGAGCCGGAGGTGGGATAACCTCTTGGGAGTCGGCAAGGAGAAGGTGACGGAAGGGAAGTAGGGCTCCGGAAGTCGGAGTTCGGAGTTCCGGGAGCCCGGAGCAGAGGTTGGGATTGTATGGATATGACAGGTAAGTACTAAGGCTGATTATTATTACGTTCAACTATGGCATCTTTTATAATACAGCAAGGCCATGATTGGCACACTCACCAATTGGGAAAGTGGTGATGCATGTGTGGGATGTTGCATGCTAGCGCTGTGCATGGGACATGTTGCCAGAATGGTAACATGACTCGTAATCCAACATGTGCATGCTTAACATCTCACCATGTGCTTCTCTCTCACTACAGTGTAGGCCGGTTATTTTTGACGTCTCACTTTGCTTCCGAAGAACTTTCCTTTCACAGCTCGCAACTCTGGCCTAGACTGCATGAAAGTTAGCAGGAAAGCATCATTTTTGATCTCTCTATCAACGTATCAGACTGTTTTTATCTGATTTGGTGTAATAAAAAATTTCCGAGAAAACAAATGTCCGCCTACACTTCCTAATTAGGAAAGTGCGCTTAAATGGCATCCAAGTGGTGAAGGAACACAAGGAGATTGTAGAGTATATTATTATAGCATCTTTCGTGAAGATTACATGCAATCTAACGGCAATTTAGCAAGCTTGTGCGATTCTTGGGTGAAAATCACGTGCTCCCGAGCATCGCAACGCAAACTCAAAATGCCTGCCTTAAATGCCTGCAAGTGCCAAGCACAAGAACAATGGTCAAAGGGCTCCAGGCGATTTGGCAAGCGTGTAAAATGCTCAGTTTCTGAGGCCGACTCTGCATCTGAATTCAGTGACATCCCCACTTCCAGCTCCGAAACTTCCAACAGCACCTCAACTGAGATCTGGTCCGAAGCATCTGGTTCTGCTGAGGAATTTGAAGAGGGTGAAGGAAGAGACCATATAGAAAGCCTGGAGAAAATTTACAGCATTTTTAATAAGCCAAAGCCAAATTGTCGAGGCAACATTGAGAAGAGAATTCAAGCAGCAAGTATTTCTGTCAGTCGAGGCCGTCAATTCCATCACCAATAAATGCCCATTTTTTCCAGACAAAGCTCCGAAAGCCATACACAGGGGATTCACATCGGAATCAACATCGATTAAGAGCAAAGCAGAGGGTGTTATAAAAATGGGGCCTAATTGGCCCATTTCTATAGCGTTTGGGTGCAGGAGGGGGCCGTGACATTGAGAAGATGTTACAATTAATGTAACAGATGTTGTAACAGTGGTGTTTACAATAACATGGACATCGGGTGTTTTGGGTGATAATAGTTGGTTAGGTTGTTATTATTTACATGTCACGTGATATTGTACTGCGTAGAGCCCATAAGAGGCTAAAAATGGGAAAATCCCATTTCCATAACAGAGGGAATTGGCAACAGCGGCCACCACTTGCAACGCTGATGTCCTCACAAATTTCCTGACACAGCCAGTAGGTTTTACATCAGTTCCGCTTGCATACAGTGGCTAAGATCCCCACAAAGAGCATGGATAATGGAGCTCATCGAACCCGAGAGAGTGCTGTAGCTGAGTTTGAGGATAAACTGAACCAGTTGATATGCAGCATAGCGGCTATGGGTTTGGGGGGTGAATGTGGGACTGAGGTGGTGTGTAACTGGCAGTGTATATATGTTATTGGATATGACCTGAGGTGGCATATCACATTCGCAGGTGGAAGACATGAGTGAGGGAGACAGACCTGATGAGACTGCTGACTCCGGCACACTGGACACTCCGTCAGCTCCGTCCATCCGACATCAATCGAAAAGTATTTGCGAGTCTATTGAGGGTTTCCTGACTGAGGAGGAGCCTGAAGAAGACATTTTAATCACAGTCCGCAGACTGCTGAAACAAGCGTCACGCATATCTTCACCAGCAACGCTAAAAGAGATCATGATCCTTACTGCAGTAGCTGGATATGTGGAATTGCACCGAAAGAGAGAATCAGCCTCAGGATGGAGACATAAGAAACCCACACAAGCGGCAAGTCTTGCTGTTGCACATTGCATGGGTAAAGGTCCAGCATTTGCACGCAAGATCCGAGAAACCATTCACTACATCACTCAGTTCCGAAGGCTTCCTGAGAGTCACCGAACAAAGAAAGGAGGTGCAAAAAGTCTTCTTCATAATGAAGCCGTAATAATGGGGGTTCGGCAGCATTTGGCTGAGCAGAAGTTGGGCAAGGTATGAGAGATTGGCATGAGTGTTTGCGACGCTCACCCCAGATATTCAATCAGATAACCACTCAACATTTGATGCAGCATGTCAATGATGCGCTGCTGCCCTCGCTATTCCCCAGTGGCGCTTACAAGTCAATCAGTGAGCGGACTGCCCGACAGTGGCTGTGGAAGTTGGGGTACCGAAGTGTAGAGTCAAAGAAGGGGACATACATGGATGGTCATGAGCAACCTGATGTTCTGGCATCACGGAAGAGGTATATCGAATGTATGTCAGCAGAAAATGGGTTGGGAAGGTACGTTTGTGCATACATATATATCCGGAGAGTGCATACTGATCATGTCAGATTTTTTCGTGAGTATGATGGAGATGAAATGGAGCCGTTGCCAGCTGTCTTTTCCGATAAGGAGCATATACCCGTGTTCCAGGATGAGAGCATTTTCCACACTAATGAATATCATCGTCACGTTTGGGTGAAGGATGGGCAGCAACCACTCAAAAAGAAAGGGAATGGCCGCGCTATACATGTTTCAGATTTTATTACTGAACAGGGCCGATTGGTCCTAACGGAAGAGGAAGAGATGCAGAATAGAGCACGTCCAGCTGCTACCCAGGTTAAGTCCGATGCAAGGGTCATTGTATATCCAGGCAAAGGTCATGATGCATGGTGGGATGGGCAGCAACTTGTCAATCAGGTATGTAACAAAATATCACCATAAGTGCAAAATTAATATTTTACGTGCAGTTGAAGGATGCAATTGATATATTTGAGTTTAAATATCCAGACTGTGTTGGTGTATGGATGTTTGACTGCTCTTCAAGTCATGAAGCATTTGCGCCGGATGTGCTGAATGTGAATGGCATGAATGTGAATCCTGGTGGAAAACAGAGAAAAATGCATCCAACCATCATCCCGCTTGATAATCCTCCCCCATTACCAAATGAAGCAGATACTCGTGGTCAAGTCCAGCTCATGGTTTATCCAGAGAATGACCCCTCCATTCCTGCTGAACTCCAGGGAAAACCGAAAGGGATGCGTGCGGTGTTGCAGGAGCGCAGTAGTGTATGGAAGAAACTTGTTGCCGAATCTCGGAATGGCAAGCCAGTTGGGACGTGTGATCAGTGTCGAAAGTCCCAAGCTGCCAGAGATGCAGAGGCACGCCTTGCCACAGCAGAAGCTTTGGGTGGAGAGGTGGATGATATCCTTCCGGATGCGTTGGAAGAACCAATCCCAGCTTCAGATTGGTGTTGTATGACACGGGTCCTTTCTCTGCAATCTGACTTCAAGAGCGAGAAGCCGCTTCTCCAGATTTGTGTGGAAGAACAGGGCCATGTTTGTTTATTCTTGCCAAAGTTCCATTGTGAGCTCAACCTGATAGAAATGTATTGGGGATACACAAAGTATCGTGAGTTGAACCAGTTCTTCTTTATTGCATTTCTAACATTAACACTGTATCAGGCTATAGAGCTGCTACGGATGGAACATTCAAAACTGCAAAGGCTCTTGTTCCACAGTGCTTGGATTCCTGTGATCTTGTGACAATCCGTCGTTTTTTCCGAAAGACTTGGCGTTATATGGATGCTTATGAGTAAGATCTTGTGAATTCCAACTGCTCATTGATGCAATACTCAATGCTGCTTGCTACATAGAAAAGGTCTCACTGGTGTACAGGCTGAGTATGCTGTTCAGAAGTATAAGTCTCACAGACGAATCAAAATGGCTCTTTTCAGAAATTGATGTTTGATCAACAGTTTTCGTCGGTGCAAGCCTCTCCCATTCCCCCACATTTTTCTCATGCATGGTTCATATTTCTAGAAACCGTGCACTGATTAAAAAATACATTTTCTCATTACCTCCACCTTCCAAATAAGGAAATTTCTCCTCCCAAAAATTTGTCTGCCTTGTCAAAATTTCGAAAACTTGTAAAATAATGCTTCATATGCTGTTTTTATAGTAGGATTTAAACCTGAGGCCAAGTTGACCAGTAGGATTTTTTGCTACTGAGGTGCTGCAAATAACCGGCCTACACTGTAGTAACGGTGCTAGGCACTAAATTTAACTCAACCACAGTATAATATGTCACACCAAACCCCTGCCTCTATGCTTTTCTCCAACAACACTCACGGCACTCTCGACCCCTGTTGTTCGCTTCAAACCTTTTTCGCTGTTCAAGTCCTTGACACTGTGACAACTTTATGACCCCTCACTTTCGATTGTCGTTTCATTATGTTTTTCCAGTCATATTGTCCCATACCATCGTGTCGACTAGTCAATATATAATCCTGCCTCCAGTCAGACATAAGCCATCATTAGACAAGATTTGACCTGCACTAGAGCATGATTCCCTATGATATCATCATGGATAATTACATGATAAATGGATTATTCCCTGTTATTTAGCAGGACTTTTTGACATGATTCTGGTCACAATCATGTATGGCAGCAGGATTGTTCTAACATAGAAAATTTAGACAAAATCCTGCTTCTCAGTGGGACTTTAATCCTACTTCACGGAGGATTTTCTCATGGAATTTTTTCTCTCAGTGATGAGCACACTACATTAGTTATTACCCAACACCAGTTAGCTTTCCCAACGCTCTCTATTCCACTAGCTTTATAAGAATGCAGGGCATTGCGCTGTTGATATGAATCACGGAGGTATGTGTAATTAGTGATGGTGGATCGATCGAGGTCCAAGGCACACTCAACAATGAGTATGACCACGGTTTAGAGGTTGAATCGGAAGCGATGCAAATGGAGTTAGTTGAAGCCACAGTGTGCAGGAAGAGTCGCATTTCAAACTGAGATTGGAATAATGAGGAATGTGTAGTGTTAGTCAAACTCGTACTCACAGAGAGCCGACTGGGTGTCTGAAGTCTGAGCTAACATAGTTATACGAGGGGTCAAGTGATTTGTCTTATCGCAGTGGTACTACAGCGGAAGTGATTGTCATATTGGGAAAAGAGGACCCTAGGTTACAAAGGATCCTGTAAACAGCACTTGTGGGGCCTAAATGTGCAGAACCCGCTACGAAGTAGTGGGAAAAATGAGCCAGAAAGATCTTATCGCGAGAGTTGTAAGAAAGGACACATGCAGAGAAGAGGTCAATACATTTGCAGAATTCCCACCAATATATTTGCAGAATTCCCACGAATTGTGGACTAGAAATGCCTGCTACGCAGCCCTGACCTTGCTTGAGACCCGACTTTTTTGCATCCGCTTCCTGACAACGTAAACTGCCTCCACAACATAAGTTATTTTGATTGACACTATCGATACTGAGTAAAATGAGGATTGAGATAAATTTTTTCTAATAAACGTTTAAGAATGAGAGTTATGTTTTGTGTGTGGAGCAATAAATATCAAATGGTGCGCATTTAGCAGAAAGAGTGTGTAGCGCAGAGTCAAAAGCATGGTGAGAGTTGACGTTCTTTTCTAGTGGCGGCGCTGGCGCTTTGCCGGGGAGAATGATGGTCCTGAGAATGCACGCTTTGAAGGTGACCCGTTCTCTGCACGGCCAGCAGTGATGATCTCAGCTTCCTTCAATACAATAATTTCACCAACTTGCGCCGAAAATGTGGCACGTCCTCCAATCAGGTGGCATGTTAGAGTGAAGGAGAGTTGCACAGTTGCCCCCCGTAGCACAGACTCGTATTCAGAGGGGGGATCACACCCTCAATACCCTCACGATAGGCCTTGAGGGGATTCGTATACCAGTGTCCACTTGCTACCATGCGATCACGAATGCCTATATTCGACTTGGACACTGGCCAGTGTTGCAGGCCAAATTCATCCCCGAGGAATGCATCGTCTATACAGAAAGCTAGTCAGTCCATTGATACTTATATCTTAACTGTAGGAACACACCAGGGTCATCCTTGCCGACATCAACGTCGTCACTCTCCTGATCAACCCCACCGGTAGCTGGAGGGTTTTGTTAATATAAAGTGAATTAGATAGTTTCACTGTAAACTTACTTTTCACTGTTGGCTCGGGAGTGCGAGGAACAAGAATGCATGGCCCAGCTGTCGTAGATCCAATTGTCTGAGCCGGGGGTGTACACGCTCTTTTTCCTAATATTGTGAATGTTTATCAGATTATATCAAGTCTTTCAATTCGTGTACATACTTTTCTGGCCCAGTTGTGGAGCACCGGACTTCACTATGTCGGCACTATCTTCAGCCACAACTGGTTGCTTACTCCCTGATGGTTCGGAACCAGGAGTCGACGCGCTGCCTATGTAACAAATAAACCAGATATCCGGATATGAAAACATTATGTGCCAGGATTGCAAAGTTCATACCCTTTCCCCCATCGAGAGTGGAGGGTGTTGGCGTATGCGAAGTGCCTAGTGTCATAAATATGGAAGAATACAGAGGAGCGAAACTTCAGACTACTTACTGGCCAAAGCCGACTATGATGCTCAAGTGAACAAGTTGAAGACCGCAGAAATATAAGAAAATGACATTACCTCAAACATCCGGTGGATGATTTTTATTTCAGTGCCAAGGGTACCCTCGTCCGTGACAATGGAGTAAACCGAAGTTTGTCCTTCGCGTACCTGCCCTTCCAGTGCCTTCAGATTCTTAACGTACACTGGGAAATCTTCATATCCAAGGATATCTTCATCTCCAACACGTTCCAGTCGAGCCCAGGAATTGGCCTTGCCCATGGCTTCTTCCTCTGTAGTTCTTCCGCCAAAGTTCACACTCGCAGCTTTAGCTTTGAATCCACCATCAGGAGAGAAGTAAAAAGGGCTTCGGACAACTTTGAAACAACCGTGCAACAAAGCGGGGGGAGGGTTGTGTGCAGCTGGCGTCGATTTGTGAGTGAGCACATGGCATCGGCCACCTTTGGAATATGACCATTTGAGCTGAGAAATCACATCTGGGTCGCCCAAGTAGATGCCATCGATACGACTGCGGAGCTCGTCATTGGATGGTAGAGTGGGCATGGGTTGTGTGAGTGCACGGAAGGGTGTTGTGGGGAGGAAAGTCGGTGGGGAGATGCTGCCTACTTTTAAATCTATGAATTTGGACACATTTTCATCACAACTCACATATGGTGTGTATGACAGAGAAAACCACTCACTAAGTCGGCATCGTACAGTTTCACATCGACCACCGCATGTAAGCGCCATCAGTGAAATAAAACGGCCGGCACAGTCCCTAGCGGCTGTTGTGTCATTTAAAAACTGGTGTAATTCATGAGTCTTCCCTGACAAAGTGGTTTTTTTTCAAACCTGATTAGCAATGTCCGGGCACACCTCGGTCAAGCAGGTAATCACCTCCTGTCAGCCTAGCCTCTCAAGACCAATCCGATGCCAAACATATTTATGTCAGGGCCAAGACCGGGGACCTAGAGCATTTGAATATGGGCACAATTCGGCACCGCTTCACCATGTCGAAGTAGTGCACTTATGTTGGCAATACTGAACTCAGTCCATTAAATGTCTGCATTTTACGTGCTCTAGTCCTCGTAGTAGACATAGCCATGTTCAAGATCTCGTCATTCTGACATGGGTGACAAATATTAGTTTATTAGATTGCAAACTCGATGCATTAATCTCACTTTGTGGGTTATCGGAAATGGGCTTGAGCACATCCCTGTCAAGGTGAAATGCGATAGTGTCCAGGCACTGGTCAAAGTGACCTGGGATCTTGTACAATTGTTAGCGAAGAATGGAGTGCGAGGTTTTGATGGAAAATACTTATCTTCAACTCGAGACAAATCCGACCTGTTACATTTCACCGTAGATGTGCGACGTGACGGTCTCTAAGCACTACTCAGTGCACCTTCACTGATTATCAAAGAATACACAGTGGAGTTTGAATAAATGAAACTTACTTTCAGCTTTCAGGTCGGTCAGTCGGGCCCGTGTGGGTGTACAATGGGCGGAGTGTCGAGATCTTATTTGATAGGTGTGAAAAATGAACCAATGTTCTGATGGAAAGAACTTACATTTCGACAGAGAATTCTTTGGTTGTGCCTGTTTCGCTTGACATTATGAGATTATCCATGAGCACACTTATTTGGTACTAGAATACCTGTTTGGGGCTGCGCGCGTTAAAACATACACGTTAGCAAAACATATCCCCACACCACCTTAACAGCTTCTCGTCATGAAGGATTGGCTCTCTCCTCTGAACATGGAAGAGATCAGGACTAAGTGCCGTGAGCTGAACATAACACTTAGCAGTGCGGCATGCAGGAATCGTTTGAAGTTAGTGGACTATTTGCGATGCCTCGAAGTTGACAAAAAGACGGAGCTTGAGTTACTGAGAGAGAGGAAACTCTCTAGAAACGACATGGATAAGCGAAAACGGACAGAGACGGCTGTTGGAGGGGGCAGCACAGAGGCGAAATTAGGCAACGAACGATACCCGACACCCAGTGCAACTCACAATACAGCCAACATGATGTTGACACCCATGAATAAGCGAAAACGAACCGAGTCATCTGTTGGAGGAAGTGGTACAAAGAAGACAAAATTAGGTGATGAACGATATCCGACACCCAGCGCGACTCCCAACACAGCCGAAGTAGTGTCAGTGCCCTTGTTCATGCAACTTCCTAGTGCAAAGGAGATTCGTGACCGTCGCATCGAGTTCCTGGATGCACTTTCATCTGATGCTGTCGCTGAAGTTGTGTGTGCATCATGCGCGCGACTTCATTGGCTAGCAGAATCGAAGACCATCAGCATAGCCGATATTCCTCATTCGCATCACCTACGTCCCATACAGAATCCTCACCCTGCACATGTACTTATCGATGGGATGCTACTGGACCCCGAAGGAATTTTGGATGATACTGGTAGCGAAGGAACACATGCATACCTCTGCAGCGAGTGCCTTCAGCATTTGTCGTCAAACAAACTTCCCCCCTTCACGCTGTCGAACAAAATGTGGATTGGACCAGTTCCTGAAGTCTTGAGTAGACTTACGGTGCCAGAACAACTCCTGATCGCACCGGTTTACCCACGATGCTTCATTTATAAGCTCCATCCTAAGGCTGGTTCTACTGGGGATCCAACGCGTGAGCAGTCTGGTTTACGAGGGAACGTTACCAGCTTCCCGATGAACACCGACGATGTCATTGAGATGCTGAAAGGGGCAAAAATGCCACGGCCAGCATCAATTCTCGCGTCGGTTCTCGCCATAACCTATGTCGGGGTTGGACAACTTCCTGCAAATTGGCTCAAGTCGACATTCCGAGTTCGACGTCGAGTGGTTCTGGAGGCACTCACATGGTTGGTTCAAAACAACAAGTTGTTTTCAGACTATGTTATCGACGAACAGATCCTTGGGAGCTTACCCGAGGATGATGTACCAGTGGAGATCATTGCATCCATCCGTCAAGAAACCGCAGCAGATATTCTCGGCAGGGAGCATGATTCATATGTTCCTGGTCCATGTAAGTTGTTTCTTGGTGAGCAAAGCGAAATTTTCAATCTGATTTCGGTGTAGATACCAGTGATGATGAGAATGATATGGACGAGGGTGTGAATGAGACTCAACATGGTAAGATTAGATTGACATACCTTGAATTTTGCCGATGTCTCATAAGGAATGAAGATAATGGTGACGTGGTCTCAATCCAGCAACTAGGAAGTATGGAAACCGACATCTCCACCACTTCAGCCTCCGAACTGCTCATGTATGGGCTTTTGAATCTAGGGCAAGAGCCAGGATATGCAGTTCGACATGGTTGGCGTCCTGTTAGTGACTTTGGATACAGACCAGGAAAAGAGCGCACCGAAGGCAATAGTGTTGCATCACAGCCTATGCACAACTTTTGGGCGCTGGCATTTCCTACATTATTCCCATATGGTGAGGGTGGAATTGAAGAAGCACGGCAAGTCTATGTGAGATTTAATGAGCACGTACGATATTGCCTTTCCCACCATTCGCGGCGATTCCGCACACACCATTCTTTCCCCTTCCTCGCATTTGGTATCGAGCAGCGTAGGCAAGCCCTGTCGTCAGCACGCATACAAATGGGCCGGAGGGATTTCAGAGCAGATGGCAACTTGCTTTCCCAACTCACGGTCACAGACTTACAAGAAGCAAGCCAGGAGGAAGCTCGAGGAGAACGGATATCAAACAGACGAGTTTCCCAATTGATGAAACACATCCGAGCCACATCTAGTCGAATCATGGGGACTGACTCATCGCGGGCTGCAATTCGAAGTCAGATATGGAGTACAACACTTACCAAAGGCCCACCAAGTATTTGGCTTACAATCAACCCAAGCGACATCCATGACCCCCTCGCGCAATTGTTCGTTGGGGAGGAGATCGATATGCAGGCCCTTGATGCAGCGATTAGCAACTCAATCGAGCGGGAACGTGCAATAGCGAAAGATCCATTTGCTGCTGCTAAATTCTTTCACTTCTTGATCGAGACCATGCTCAAAACATTGTTGGGCATTGATGTGAAAGCAAACAGTATCCGTAGAACTTGCGGTATTTTGGGTTGGATCGAGGCGTATATCGGGATGGTGGAGGCACAAAACCGAGGAACCCTTCACCTGCACATGATCTTGTGGCTGGAGGATGCACCAAGCGCTGGTGAACTGCGATCCAAATTCCTCTCACCCGAATTCCGTGAAACAGTGAGACAATACATCGAAGCTAATATACGCGCTCACTTACCTGGCATGGACGAGCAAGCAATCAAAGCGATGGAGCGAGAAAAAGATGCAGCGTTCTGTCGGCCACCACATCCTGATGAACCCAACTTCAATGCGAAATTCGAATCCCTTGAACGACGTCTAATGAGGTCCAATCAAATACACTCGTGCAAAAAGTATCAGTGTCTTCGTCAGGATTGGACAACGGGGAAGTGGACATGCAAGCGACGCGCACCTTTTGAACTATGCGATACCGATAAGGTAGAAGCTAACGGTGAATGGTACCCTCAGCGGTCATACGGATTTGTCAACAACTACAATCCAAATCTTCTCGTGTACCTCCGTTGTAATCACGACATCAAGTTGCTGACAAACGGTGAGGACACAAAGAATGTCTGTTGGTACATTACCAAATATGCGACGAAGGCACAATCAAAAATGTCAAATCTGTCGGCATTGTTGGCTCAGAAACTCCAATATCATCTTGATGACAACAAGTATATCGATAATATTCGGGAAAGGAACCGACTCCTGGTTTTCCGTTGTTTCATGACGCTCAACCGCAACACTGAACAGTCTGCTCCTCAAGTTATCAGCTATTTGATGGGATGGGGTGACTCATTCAAATCCCATCATTACGTGCCGCTTTACTGGACAACATTTTCTCATCATCTTGAACGGGAATTCCCAGAACTAAAAAAAGCATCTAGGTATGAGTTGCCGAAGTTTTTGGGGATATATGATCTCACATACACACCATCAGAGCTGCAAGGTCGAGGGCTAATGATGGTGGTAGCCCATCAGTGGATGGGTCCACCACCGACGGGATGGAAGCCCATGTTAGAAGGGCTGAACCTCCGGGGAGGGGAATTGAGGTAATTAGCGTGTTCAGTGAAGTTCAACATGAGGTGACTGTTTGGAATTCAAGGATGATGAGACAGGCATCGAGCTTCTGAATATCGATGTCAGCCCAAACGGGAGTTTGGTCGCGAGGTCGCAATTTGAGGATTATTCCCACCGAGGATATGAACTAGAAGATATGTCACTATTGGAGTTCACCACGGACAGCTACGAGCGCAATACCTGTCAAGATAAAGTGGTGAATCGACCTACAGACAATACCTCCACAACCACGACAAGGCGTGGTCGTCCAGCAAACTCCAGGAGTCAGTACTTAGTATCGCATCAAAGCCACAAAACAAAACTCAGAGTTGTGCGTTCTTCTGGTCACCGAACCATTGCGAACATCATCGGGAAATGGTTCCCTCGTGGTGACGACTCAGATTTCGTCGACAGTCACCATGCCTCAATGCTATGTCTGCTCAAGCCTTGGAGGAATTTATCTACACTGAAAGGAGAAGGCGAGACGTGGACATCAGCATACGAAAACTTTCTGAATTCAGAAAGAATGGACGATCGCACCGCAGCTATAGTTGGGAATGCACAATTTTATTATGACTGCAAGGACGCTGCAACACGCCAAAGCTCAGATAGTACCGTTCCCAGGGGCCGAGCACATACGGAGGGTACTGATGATGAGATGGAGGACATGGAGGATGGAGGCTTGGATGATGACAACGTAGATTGGTCCGAAGCTAGCTTGGAGAGGTTCTTGAAAGATAGGAACAAGACACGGGAAGTTCTTCATGGTGAACACGCCGTTGAATGTGCGAGATTGGCACAGATTTTCAGTGGGATGGGTACATGGCAAGCAGACACAGTTTCATCATCGATTACTGGTTGCGACCTTCAGAAACTCGCGAAGTGGAAGGATGCGATGAAACGGGCAGATACTGAGATATCTGAGAACATCAGTCCAAATGTTGGAGGAGACTGCAGCGGAGTCAACCCACTCACACTCAGTCAAATGGCCAACACCAGCAGCGGAGTTGTAGCCATGAGTACATTGGATCCATTTCGGCCATCTATCGTTCTGGACATATCACATCTTCGCACAGATCAGAAGCGTGCATTTGACATCATATCAACTCACACACTGAACACAATGCAAGGAGGGGGAGGCCAACAGTTATTGATGTTGTTACTGGGTGAAGGTGGCACAGGAAAATCAGTTGTGATCAGCACCCTCACTTCCTTCTTCAACTCACATGGAAAAGCGAATATGCTAGCGAAGGGCGCATATACCGGCATCGCTGCATGTCATATCGGAGGTCGGACACTACACACCTTGGTCAACCTGCCTCGAAGTGACCAACAAATGCCAACCATGGAACAAATTCGGAAGCAATCGAAGTGGTGGTCAACTCGACGATATGTCATCATTGACGAATGCTCAATGATTTCACGGCGTCTCCTTGGAAAACTATCCACCATTCTTGGTCTCATTATGTCGGAAGTGAAAGGGGAGCGGCAGGATGCGCCATTTGGTGGCTTGAATGTGATTATGTGTGGAGACTTCCATCAGTTTCCCCCTGTCGTGGGCGGCCCACGCGCGACGCTCTATTGGCCCTCAGTTGCTGGGGACAGTGGCGAAGAAGCTTTGGGATCAGCCCTATATGAAAAATTCGATGTGGTCGTCATCCTTAAAGAGCAGATGCGAGTTACAGATGAAAAATGGATCGACTTACTGCGCCACGCACGTCATGGAATGTGTACTCAACAGCACGTCGACCTGTTAAAGGGGTTAGTGCTTTCATCAAAGGAATGTCCATCTACCGATTTCAGGAATGCGCCATGGAGTCGTGCGAGCCTTGTCACACCACGCCATGGTGTACGTCTGGAATGGAATAAGGCAGCACTCGAGGAGCACTGTCGACAGGGGAAAATACCCCTTTTCGCATGTATGGCAGAGGACACCATTAAAGGAAGGCCACTACGACTTGCAGAGAAGTGGGCATATGCAACTCAAGCCAGCAAGAATCGGGAGAAGAAGAATGATGGGACAAAGCTTTCGGACGTTGTTGAAATTGCACTGGGAGCCAAAGTGATGGTCACTACAAATGTTGACACGGACAAGAACATCGCAAATGGCTCAAGGGGAGAAATCATCGAGATTATGATGAACGAGAACGAGCCAACGCTACCGGACAACGTAGAAAGGATCAAGCTATGCCATCTCCCCGTTTGCGTGCTGGTTAAGCTAGACCATGCAAGCGAACAGCGGGTAGGGGATTTAGACAATGGTGTTGTTCCAATTTTTCCAGAGGAGCGGAATTACCGGATCACTATGGGGGATGGAAAAACAAAGTCAGTGAAGCGACGGCAGCTACCTATGACAGGGGCATATGGCTTCACAGACTATCGAGCACAAGGCCAGACGATCCGATATGTGGTGATTGATCTTGCACCCCCACCAACAGGCGGGCTAACACCTTTCAACGCCTATGTTGCATTATCGCGGAGCTCAGGGCGTGATACAATACGGCTTCTGCGAGAGTTTGACGAGAAGTTACTGAGACAAACACCATGCGGAATTCTAGAGGCGGAAGATAAAAGATTAGAGAAGGAGAATGAGGCAACGAGAATCAGGTGGGAGAGGTTCCAGTTGCAGAGCGCTTGAACGGATGTGGATGATGGAACGATCGATGATGGAAATGAAGTCACGTTGGTTGTGTGCACGTTACACTAGTACTACTTTATGATGGACACCTCCGCTCTAAATAATATTAATATTATAGTAAGGAAGGACACGTGGATACATGAACATGTGATGACGAAGAACAGGTCAATATATTTGCAGAATTCCCACCAATATATTTGCAGAATTCCCACGAATTGTGGACATGCAAGAGACCTTGCAAGCAAGGTAACATACTACATGAAATGGGTGTTGTGCAGGGCCCATAAGAATCTAAATGGGAAGAATCCCATTTCTATAAAGGAGTAGCACTGTTGGCTAGCCTGTCACCCCTCAGCGTTCTTGAGGGTCACATTGATCCAATTTATATTTATACACATAATTGGTAGTTGTTGACATGAGAATTGGGAACAGAGTCCGGTTCTTGGTCTGCACAATAATGCACCAATGATCTGACCACCCCGGAAAAGCGCGGCTCACGATCCCCAATGAACTCCGTGGCCATAGCTGCCAATGAGGCGAGGTTGACAAGGTCCGGGGAGTGGATGGGCTGTTCCTGCCCAGTCGACACGGCACACACCGCATTCCACACCATGGCCATCAAGGACACTGTGACACCAGAATTCCAAGTTTCTTCGCTCTTGGATTGGTTGGCACAGTTGCGACGCAACCGGCTCATCAAGAACGACCGCTTCATGCATCCAGCAGCCAGAAAATTCGAACTTCGCATGATGCATCCGGGGATAAGTTTATTGTTTACTTTCCGAGAAAGCGATGCGTAGGCATAGACTTGGCCAGGGGGAAAGATACTGTGGATAGAGGCATTAAGTGGGACTCAGCTGACAATGAGATTACTTACACCGTTTGGCCAGGTGAGAGAACAAAGGAGGTAAAACGATACGGTGCTTCGTAGAGGTATGAAAAATTTGGGTTGGGGGGCGCGTCCGTGCCGTTGAAACAGCTCATCATAAACTGGTCTCCTTTTAGGATAGGAATGAAGAATATGGCATAACCACTAGCACAGCAAAGGCTAGTGCCCATGCCGTTTGGAGCGTGGTGTGGGGGGTGTATAGAGCCAGCGGCCGCGACAATCGGATGTCGCCAGTTTCGGCCACGCAGAGGAAAATCCGCCAGTGCCACCTCATGAGTATTAAGGAGGCTGGAATAATGTGAGCCACGTCGTTGAGGAGATGAATAAACACACCTCTCTATCGATTGATGGTGACCAGTGGAGGTCTGTGACAATATCAATGGTCTAGATCTCCGCCAGTCACATATCTCGTGCAAAGCATTACTCGTGGCCATCTCTAGGATCTGGGGGTGACGGGTCGATAGAAAATGGTCAGAATCTAAAAGTAGGTCGGTGAACGGGATACAAGAATGGAAAAAAAACTTGCCGATACACTGAACCTCGGACTGCTGAAGTTCATCGAAACCAAGTGCGCGAAACGGAATCTGCATTGGGTGGTCCACCAAGACGATCGGGGTGCCGTCGTTAACCTTACGCTGAAACTCCCGTGCATCCATCGCTAACGCTCCCTGTATTGTCATCAAAACGGGCTTCCAATCCTTGGAATCATGCTGGGGCGATTCCAAGTAGTGCTTCAACTTCTGTAGGGAGGGCTGCAATGCGGTTAGTTGTTAATGTTGCAAGGAATGAGAAACGACCCACAGAACATCTGCAGTACGGAAAGAAGAAGGTCTCCCTCTGGGAAGATCGCCCTTCATTGACAAGAGAGATGACATGCAAGTCTACGGGATGGAGGAGCTGTGGAGGGGCTGTTGGCTTCGTTTGGCTTCGACCGGATACTGAACCTACCTTTGACCACGTATCTGGATTGAGCTCAGGGACGTCCAGCGTTTTGTCTATAGTAGTGACGTGGGGCCACATCTTACATTTGTCTAGAGAAGATATAGAGGTTATCGTCTCCTCGGTCACGGAAACTTCTTGAATGTGCCCAGTTCCCAAGTTGACTGGTTTCCGCGCACGTTCCCTGTCCCCTGGTTGACGGTCATATCGGCGGCGTTTTTGACTTGCGGATGAAGACAGCCAGGTGAAGGGCGGGTTCTGTCGAGACTCCTTTTGACCGGGAGTGAACGTTTCATCCCAGTCATCCGGAGCGTCGGGTGCCAACTGAGGGTGAACGGAAGGAATGGTCGATGGTTTAGCGATGGTCGAGTGGGGTGTCGGGGTTTGGGCAATGAATGAGATTTCGGCAGCTGCAAAGGATTGAGGCATGGAGGGATGCATGTCCGAGGCTTGCCCCGTGGAATGCAGAGGGGTGTTTTCATTCCCGATTTCCCTGGGGTCCATGTCGGGAGGGCTAATGATGGTTTCGGGTATACAGGGCAAAATCTTTGTCCATGCGGCGTGGAATCTCTCAAGGTCGTGTTGCGAAATCTGTCCTGTCTGTGAAACAGAAAATATGAGATTAAGCAGGGCATTCTCGAGCACCTTCCGAGGGCCGTTCGATTCCCTGAGCCCCCCGCGCAAGACGGCATACGACAACATGGCGGTGATGGAGGGAATAGCCGATGGGTTAGTGAGAGTGGCATCGAAGAGCAGGACAAGTGGCGATATCAATATAGTCATGATGAGGGGGCTGGCGTAGGAGTGACTGCCAAGTCGTCAGTGTGGTCTACGTAAGACCAAACGGCTTACCGTTCACTGGAAGTGTGGAGACACCCTTCCTATGATGTGAACCCTATCGTTAGGTAAAGATAAGAAGGGGGACGACTTCGACGACACTCACAAAAAACTTCTCCGGTCCTAACTCCCTCATCTCTCTCAGAGCGGCGGCACAATAGTAGATGTGAGTTATCATACGGAGCTGCTGAGACGTGGTTTCTAACCGTGATGCGTAGTCGATTAGCTCCCGTGCGGTGGGAACCTTGTTACCAGGGGGGAAGAGCTGGGAAGTGATTTCCAGACAACGAGGGAACCGCTCACGTAATGCAACGAGGCGTTCTGGTATATTGCTCAGCCAGTACTGGACAGTCCCCCTGCCCCCATGATAGGGTAGAGGAATATCCAGTGCCATGAGCTCAGTTGCTGCACCGGAGGAGTGCTGGTCCGCCCAATGGGCGCGAACTATGAGAATAGAGGACGCAATTAAGGGGAAGATTTCTCTGGCTACTGTTGTTTTGAATGTTGGGGATGACGCGGATGGGCACAGGTGAATGTCTGACTTGGTGCCCTTCCTCCAGGCATCGAACCCCTGGAGGTTTTGTGCAAGGGGTTCAAAGATCGACCTACTGGGAGGTCGAAACTTCTTGAGCGCATCATGAACCAGATCGACAAAAGTCTCAAACTCTTGGGGCATGCATTCTAACGCAAGGTCGTGGTTCTTCACAACAGAGTTGGAAGGATTGGTCATGGACCAATTTAATTCTTCCGTGTTTGCATTACTCATCACCTGATCACAATTCCCGTAGGGGGTCTTGTAAATTTCTCGGTGCCGAAGTGGATGCAAAATACATCGGGGTCCTCTATTATTGCCAATGGCTTCTTAGGGTCCTCCCATTCTGCTTTGATTCTATTTCAATCCTCTCTGTGTATGCATGCAATCCAACGTCTCTTGTCCATTATGGACTCCTTTGTGGATGAATGCGGTGGGTGTCCGTCATCACTTTCTCTTATCACTTTATCCTCAGTGATTTGGTCTCAAACGTTTTTAACTTCTGCCATATTGGCATATTTGTTAGAAACCACCTCCACCTAATGTGGGCATTTAGTGTAATGGTAACACACTCTAGTACCTATGCAGGGCTCTGTGGTTCGACTCCCAGAATGTCCATATTAAGGTTCCTGTAAGGTCGGTGTGGGTTCCGACCTGGCTGACTCCTCAGTCCTCTGGCTGTCAAGATCGTAGGCTGTATCGAGCTTGGATTTGACAGGGGTGAGGGTAAAGAGTAAAGAACCCTTTACCCGAGCCCAAGCCATACAAATGTAAATACAGTTGTTTACATTGTATACAGTGTGCATCACTGCTCTACCACCCATCCCTTACAGTTCCCAAGACCATGTGTACAAATTCCAACAGTATTCTCATCCACTAATTGTGGATGCCCAAAATCATGGCTTTTCTGTGAACGGTTTGACTGAGAATTGTCTTTGTGATCACCTACTTTGTCACCTCTTTTGGGGTGATTGTCATCAATCCAGCTTTCCAGCCTGTGTCACTCTTGTCAAAAACCTGGATCGTAGGGGAAAATGCATGAGTCCAAATGCAGGCGGGGCTCAACTAGAGGGGATCTGAGAGCTCCGGTAGTGGACCGAAGCTTCTCCAGGAAGCCTGGTTCTGCTGGATGGTACAAGAGGCTCTAAGGAGGACATGGCCTCAGCGACTCAGAGGGAGCGCTGTGCCTCTGTTGCGTCTCAGTTAGTCCTTGTATTTCTTATGTCTGAGGTATCTTGTAGAAAAGGACTGGGATTCACTCAGAGTGTTAGAACTGGGCGAGGGCGGACAATTCCAGAGGGGAACCGGAGACTTAGCAAGGAGGGACCTTGGCCTCAGCGACTCAAGCGGAGCGCTGTGCCATTGCTGTTTGTCCATTTGGTCCTTAATTTCATAGGTGGTGAGCAGGAAGTCTCTAGGGGGCATTTCAGGTCGATTTTAGACTGAGGACTAAAATGAGTATGTACAAGTGCCAATATATATAATGGAGAGGGTGAAAGCACAAGGAAACAAAGGGGATCCAAATTGGAACGAAGGCATCCAAACGGGAACAAAGGGATGACAGAAGTGGAGCGGTACCAAAGGTCATAGGGCTGAACTGGTGGTACATCTGAAAGGAGGTAAGGAGGGCGAAGCCCAGAGGGGCAGGAGGATGAGGGGAAGTGGGGATGATGACTAACTGGCTAGAATGGGAAGAAGCAGCAGTCCAAATAGGGATGAGGGGAAAACGCGAGAGATACATTACAAGCAGCAAAAGTGCTGAAGATGATCCGTGGAGCTCGGAGGTTGCAGAGGTTACGGAGGTGGGGTTGAAAGTCCAAGGAATATTGGCAATGGTGTTTACGTAGTATGAGGTCACCAATGCAATGGACTAAGGCCGAGGTGGAGTCAAAGTCTGAGGTAGGAGCTATGACAGAGTCTCGGAGCAAAGGTACGAGCGGTGTCCAAGTACGAGGTACGGGACAGCGGTGGAAGGTCATAACTTGGCAGGAGGTTGGTGGAAGAGGACCAGAGGGAAGAGAGAGGAAAGAGGGAAGAGGGAAGGAGTGGCAGAAAGGAGAGTTGTCAGGTCTGAAGGTGAGTATCAGAGCGGACAGGAGAAGAGTAGGAGGATGACGGAAGGGTGGAGGTGTTGTGAGGAGGGAGCGGAGGAGTGGGAGGAGGAGTAGGAGGAGGGTGGCGAGAGGAGTGGTGTTCAGTCCGAGGTGAGTATCGGAGCGGACGGAGATAGGACAGGAGGGGGACAGAGGAGTGGAGGTGGCATGGGGGGTGAGAGGAGGTGTGGTGTCAGGACCGAAGGTGAGTATCGGAACGGACAGCGGTAGGGTAGGACTCCGGGGGTGGTGAAGAAGGAGGTCCGGGAGTCGGGTCGGGATCGGGTATGCACAGATATGACACAGAGGGACTTGGGGTAGCATTTTAGTCGAGATTAGAACTGAGGAAAACTACAGGTTCTAATCTACAGGTATTTATAAAGGGGAATGGAAAGGACTTAGTCAGAGTCTGAATGATAATAGAAGAACACCGAAAAGTGCCGAATGATACCGAGAGGTACTGAAAGGTCCTGAACGATATCCTTAACAGGGAACTGAGGTGTTGGGTCAAGGGGGGGGGTGGAGTAAGAGGCTGGAAGATGAATGGGAACGAGAAATGGGTAAGAGGGGGCTAGCCGACTGAATGGTAAGAAGAAGATAGTCGTGCTATGAATGGAAGGTGACTAATAAATGATGATGTGAGTGGGGTCACCAAAGGATGTGGGTAGCTCTGAAGTGGAGTTACGTATCCAAAGGATGTTGGGTGACTTCAATAAATGAAATGGGTGGGGAAATGGTTTAGGGGTGTGTCACAGGATGTCGGAGGTCTGTTGGGATATCGGAGCAATCCAGAGTCTCCGAATGTTCTGACTTGGGACCGAGCTTCCGGGATGGGAGTGGCCAAGGTTTGGTGTGCCGCAACCAGGCCGGAGCTGAGACAGTTAGGAAGGGAGGTGACTTGGGGAGTGGGGAGGCATGGTGTAGGGGATGGTGAAGTTGTTAGGAAGGTGTGGTGTGGTGGGAGTGCATGGGGTCGGGATTCCAGGATATGACAACTCTCCATATCCAATTTCCCTCTTATGATCAGTACTATTGCACTGTATTCAATGTGGTCTTGTCTCCATCATTACTCTGCACCAGAGTCACTTGACATACCGATATTAGTAAATTTCTGATGCTGAAACCGCTGAAATTACATGATGTTATTTCCTTTTTGGTCGTTCTGTGTAACGCTTTGTACGTCATTCACTTTCCTCTTTTGTGTCTCACATCATGTTTCCTTTCTTTCTCCTTTCTGCTTTGTGGTGTTGGCCGACTATACATATTTGTCTATAACTGATGGATGCTGCCTGCTGCGGCAATACCCGCTACTCTTACAGTGCCCCAAAAAACCATTGCAATGTTTTGTACCTTTGACTTCAAGAGCTTATTAAACAATGGGAAAGGGTTCTAAATTTTTAAATAAATATGTGAAACGTGTGTTAGTATCTTGTCCATAACTCTACCGATTATGTAAGCAATATGTTCATTTTTGGTAAAGTTATCCAATTCACAAGGAACCCATGTCATTGCAACAGTTTTTTGGTGTGCTGCCAGAATGGACTAAAACTGGAAATATCATCTGATAGGTCATGTGGTATACACACTAGTAAACAAATAAACATTTCTGGAGCATAAATACACATGGATTTTAAGCTATAATCCCCAATTCTAAAATGTGTCAATTGGCTGCTTTGAAAATTGAACAAGTGCTTTCTCTCATTGATTCTGGCCACAGTGCTCACCAGATCTCATCAATTACTGCTGTCCACCATTCCACTGTTACCCATCTTTGGTCTAAACATCATCCCGACACTCCTAAGCCCAGTGGTGGTTGCCCATCTAAGCTCTCAGACACCAATATCCATCATGCAATACATCTTATCAACTCTGGTAAAGCCAACAATGCTGCACAAGTCACCCAAATTCTTCAAAAAGTCACCAGCACCAGCCTCTCAACTGAGGCTGTTTGTCTGCAACTAAAGGAGGCTGGTTGGAAAGCAGTGGTGAAGAACAAGCAGCCCATGCTCAGCAAACATCATAAAATGGAGAGAATGGACTTTGCAATCAGCCACAAAGAGTGGACTCTGGAGGATTGGAAGAGAGTGGTCTGGTCTGGTGAGACTAAGGTAAATTACCTGGGCCCAGATGGGAGGAAATGGGTGTGGAAATGGGGGGATGAACCTCTTACAGACAGGCTGGTGCAAGGAACAAAAAGATTTTGGTGGTGGTTTTGTCATGGTTTGGAGATGTATGACATCAGATGGAGTTGGAATGGCATGCAAGATTGTTGGGAAGATAGATGCAGAGCTCTACTGCCAAATACTGGAAGAGGACTTCCAGCAAACCCTCTCATATTATGACAAATACCCAGCCCACATCCTCTTCCAGAAGGACAATGACCCAAAACACACCAGCAAAAGGGCCCAGAACTGGTTCAATAACCATGGTATCAGGGTCATGGAGTGGCCCTCCCAGTCCCCAGACCTTAATCCAATCAAACAATTATGGAACCATGTAAAGAGGATGCTTGGGGAGTATGAAGAACCTCCAAGTAGTGTTCATGAGCTGTGGGATCAGTTTCAGGAGGAGTGGGAGAGGATAGGACCAAGTGTCTGCCAGAATTTAATCAAGAGTATGCCTAGGAGGATTGAGGCACTACTTAGCGCAAAAGGTGGCTATACTAAATACTAGTTAATGTGATTTTCCTTTCTCCAAAATGCACACCAAAAAACCATTGCAATGACATGGGTCCTTTGTAAAATGAATAACTTTACCAAAAATGGACACATTTATTAGAAAATTGGTGGAGCTATTGATGAGCTACTAGTGCATCATTTTCATATTTTTATGCAATTTTAGGATCCCTTCCCAGGGTGCAATAAGCTCATAAAGTGAAAAGTGCAAAACATTGCAACGGTTTTTTGGGGCACTGTATTGGTGACATTGTATTGAAGTCAGTGTACACCACAATGATGGCCTTGTTCTTCAAAACTATGGCACTTAGATGTGAATGTCCATGGAAGTGAGAAGGATCCAATACCTGAAGCCCAGGATAGGTCAGCAACAGTCTGGCGGGAGGACATGGATGAAATTCACCCCGGTGGTGGACTGTCTACCCAAATCCCAAAGCAAACCCTAGTACTGTGCCCATTGGTGTAGGACCCAAACAGGGAGGGCGGTAGTTGCTGCTGTGGGAAGATGAGAGACACCAACGATTGTGAAAGTCACGTGCATTCTCACCAATAAACCATGATGATGAGGCATTCCCCACGATTGAGGCTCTTCGAACACAGGGCTTGCTCATTTAAATAGTCCTCATGAACAGGAGATTCAAATCCACATCGAAGGTTACCAAACCCGCCTTGAGTTATGAATCAATTTAGAGTCCAGGTAATCACTTTGTGTCATTGACAAGCCTTTTTTACATGAGCCTACCACCATTCTGGCTGCTGTCGGTAAGCGTGATGAGCTAAAATTGTATGTCAGCAAGCTGAGGCAAAAAAGGGGTATAACCAATATTTGTGCACAGCCATTCAGTCCATGCTTCCAAGACCCGCTACAGAGTAGCAGGAATTTGTCCCCTTGCTTTACTTTTACATTCTTTACCACATGGTCTCTTTTTTTTCTTTGATCTTCACTACATAACAATTCCCTTCTGTTACCAGTGTTGTACGGACCTGGTCCCAAATGGTCCCAAAGACCGAAGTCTGTGAGTCTGACTTAATGGTCTCAAGTCTCTCTCACAGTCCATGCAAGTCAGACTTTTTGACAGGAAATCCCGATATTCAAAGCCTTATGCAATGTAAATAAATGTTCTCATGCTAGACTACAATCTGTATTGACAGAGCTAGGATGGAGTATTGGTGAGAATGCATGTAGTTAAATCCGTTAGTCCATTTTAACTCCATTGGCTCAGACCCCAGTCTGACCCCGGTCTGACCCGGGTCCCCATGACTTCGAGTCTGACTAGGTCTTGTGCAACACTGTCTGTTACTCCCCACTCCTTTTCCGCTCCCACTCGACTTTGGTTTTCCTGTTAAGCCATTCTAACTGCTTATCTTCCTCCTCTAGCACTTCGCATGGTGTCGTTGTAAACAACAAATCTTTGAAGTCACATATCAAGTGGATGTTTGCTCGCCCTCTTGCATGTGATAGTGTCACATATGCATTGAATGGTGTCAATGCTCCCCTAGGTGGTGTGCCAATGTCTGCCCACAAATACTTGATCATCTGTCTTTGTGCCCAATAGTCTGTGAATGCATATGCCAAATCGATTTGTTGTGTCTCCTTTCTCATTTGCCTGGGGCTTGACTCTGCCCCTTCATTTTCTTGTACCCTTTCTTGTCCACTGTATTGTTGCAATTTGACCACATGTGACACAGTGCAGAGTCCAACGAGCAAAGCAAGCTCCAGTGTCTGGTTCAACAGTGGAAATTGATTTGCCTGGCTTTATGTCTTTGCAGCTCAGCTGACTCCAAATGCTTAAACAATGAGAGTGTCCTTCACATACTCTCCTGTTTTGGACACATTGGCTCCTATTATCCTCATTGTAAGAACATCTGTGAATCATTGGAAACATTGACTCTGTCAGAGACCAGATTCGAGATGAGGGAGTGTCTCCGTAGTGGAGGGCTTTGGCCTCAGCAACTTCTGCCAAGAGCGCTGTGCCTAGTGACACGTCCGTGCCCTAACTTACTGACTGGCAATCAGAACCGAAGGGGGGGTAACTCTAGTTGATTTTACTACTGGGGTGTAACCTATGTACAAGTGGGATATATATATGGTTACAGCGGAGACGGGTCCGCAATTGGCAGAGCCGAACGGAGTGGAGCTAACGGGGTTTAAACATTAGCCGACTGAATATTACCGACGAGTCGGGTCGCGGGGTTAGCGGAAAGGCAGGCGATAACCCAGAAACGGAAAGGAGGGATAGGCCCGAAGGTGGGCTCTGCAGGGCAGGCGAGTGTATTGCCCAGCGGAGGCAGGAGTGCACTAGCGGACGTCGGAGCTGTCCGGAAGTCTTCGGGGCTCCGTACTTAGGGAGGCGTAGGTAATAAATTGAAATGAGGGGGTGGTGACCATCGAGGGGTACCGAGAGGATTGCGGAATACAGGAGCTCCGAGGTTAGTGAGGGAGGAGTGGAGTTAGACCGGAGGGATTGGAGGGACCGGAAGTCGATGGCTGGGGATGGATATGACAAGTTCGTTGTGAACCCACGCGTGGTTTAGGATTTCGCGAACTACTGCTTCGCGATCGGGGTCTTCCCCAAAATCGTAGAATATGTTTACTTCCCTATTTGGGAAGATTTCCTGGTCATTCAGCTCATGAGGTACGAGCCAGGATACGTGGAATCTTGGGTGGATTCCGTGTTGTTCAAGTTGTGGTGGCAACTTGAGGACATAGTTTGACGTCTCTGGAAATGTTTCCAGAATTTCGTAAGGCCCTATGTATAAGGGCTTTAGTTTTCCTGCCCTCCCTTTGGGTAGGTTCAGCTTATCCATGGATAAGTATGCAAGCTTGCCTTTTCTCAAAGGCGGGTCCGGGCGTCTTTTCTTATTCACCTGGATTGTTTGAGCAGCGCGATTGTGTATTATCGTGTCATGTGCTGCCATGAGGTTTTCCTTCGCTTTTTGGGCGAAGTCATTTACTCCCGGGTAGTCCGAGAGTGGTGCTGTTAGGCACATCTTTGGCATATGGCCGTAGATTAATTCGAACGGGGCAAATCCTGTCGATGTGTTCGAGCTCGCATTGATCGTGAATTCCACCATCGACAGTTTCGCTGCCCAGTCACGTTGGTCTGGTCTAACCATCACACGTAGTATTTGTGCTACTTTTTGTATCATTCTTTCCACTTGGCCGTCGCCTTGCGGGTGGAATGCAGTTGTGAATTTCAACTGCACACCGAGTATTCGGTGTAATTCGCACCAAAATTTTGACATGAATTTTGAGTCTTGATCTGATATGATCGAGTGTGGTAAACCGTGGAGTCTTACAACTTCATGAAGAAATACGAATGCTAGTTCTAGTGCATTTGTTGTTGTCTTTATTGGAATTAGGTGGACGTTGGACGTCAACCTACAAATGATTACCCAGAGGTAATCATATCCCAAGCTTGTTGGGAATGGACCTGTGAAGTCCATGGCCATTGACGACCATGGTGTCTCTGGGGTCGGGAGTGGGTGAAGCATTCCGGGATTTCTCCTGGTGCTTTTCTTTGTCATTTGACAAGTTCCGCAAGACCTACAGAACTTGTGGGTATCCTTCCTCATCGACTTCCACCAGAAGTGTCGACGGAGGGTTTCCACTGTTTTCTTGGATCCTAGGTGTCCAAGTGTTTCGTGGATGTTCTCGAGGATTATTCCTCGAATGGACTTCCTTTCGTAGTTCCCTTTTGGGACTACTATTTGGGTCGTTCCTCCTTCTCCAAGTCAGGTTATCAGCCCATCTTTTACAGAGAAGTTTTTGAAATTTCCCGGGTTCTCTAGGATTTCCCGGTGGATCTGGCTTTTCGAGTATCCAGATTTTATTGCCTCAATGAGGTCTTTCTCTTCGAATTGTTTTCGAATGTTCTCTTCTGGAATTATGATTTCTTCCAGATTTTGGGCGCTCCCCCCTAGAGTTTCCTCTAGGTTATCGCTCCCCCCTAGAGCTTCCTCTAGGGTATTTCTCATGCGTATCGCTGCGAGTCTCTTTCTCTCTGAGTTTTTACTCAGGGTACTGCTTAGTAGCAGTTCTTCGTATTCCTCGATTCTGTCGGGGATAATGTCTTCTGCATTTTTGTCCAGGTGGATGTCTGCCGACACATAGTTGTTGAAATGCAGATCCTCGTCCATTGACGAGTCATAGTATCGTGAGAGTGCATCTGCCACTTTGTTCTTGTGGCCTTCCATGTATTTTATTTCGCAATTGAAGCTTGCGAAAAAGGCTTGCCATCTCAGGTGTCTACCTGAGTTGTGGTTTTTCACTTTGAAATATTCCAAAGCTTTGTGGTCCATGATTACTGTGAATTCACGGCCTCCCATGAGGTCGTCTTGCCATCTCATGAGTGCTTCGAGGACACCCAGTGCCTCAAGCTCGTAGGCGAAGTACCTACGTTGTGTGTTGGTGAACTTTTTGGACATGAATGCGGCCAGGCGGCAAGTCTGCCACCTTTTGCCTTGTCCAATTAATGCACCAATGCCTGCTGGGCATGCGTCTGTTATGACCCAGACATGGAGTTTGGTCCTCTCTTCTTCTGAGAGGCTTTCCGGTGGGTTCCACTGGACGGGCTTCAGGATCAGAGCCCTGCATGCTAGACGTTTGATCTCGTCGAAGCATTTCTGGTGGAGTGGTGTCCACCTGAATGTCTGCTTGTTTGAGCAGATTGTTTGCAGTGGTCCTGTGTAACCACTCACGTTTGGCATGAATATCGATAGATATTCTACCATTCCCAGGAATCTTAGGACTCCTGTGTGGTCTACTGGCTCTTGCCAGTTGCGGATTGTTTCCATTTTATCCGCTTGAGCATGGATGCCCTGTTCGTCCACACAGCTTCCTAGAACGTCTAGGATTGGGGCAAATGGCTGGAATTTTTTCTGGCTTATGTAGAATTTCGCCCCTTTTAGGCGAGTGAACAACCACAATAGTGCTTTATTGTGGTTTTCCACCGAGCTTGTGCTGGTGAATATATCGTCAAACCAGATGTGTAGGCGTCTACCTACTTCTCCTCATAGTTCCCAGGTCAGTGCGTGCTGGAAGGTGCAGGGAGCATTGCAGTCTCCTTGCTGCATCGTGTTCGAGTTGTACATCCCGTGGGGCGTAGAGAATGTCGTCCTATGGACGTTGTCTGGGTCCACACGTATTTGTTCATACGCGTCTGACATATCGATCTTGGATCGGTATGTTGCTCTGGCGACTGATTCTTGGATCAGTCGCATGTCTGGCATTGGTGTGACGTCGAGGATCATGTTTGAGTTACAATTCCTCGCGTCTATTACCGTGCGCAAAGATCCATCTGCTTTGCGGATGCACAGTAGCGGGCATGCTCGCTCGCTGTTCATGGGATACCACCATCCTGCTTTTACATAGCGATCTATTTTGGTCGCTAGTGCTTCCTGCAGTGCTGCAGGACATCTCAGGGTGTTTCCCCAAAATTTCTTGTTCGGATCCTTCAACGGGATTCGATGGTTCACCTCCCTCAAGGGAGGCATTTCTAATGGCGCTGGCGCCATTACAGTTTCGAATTTTTCTCTCCACCACTCCCTGAGTGTTTCGAACTCGGGGTTGTTCATGGAGAGACCTTCCAGGTGTGGTACGTCTGGAAGTTCTAGTCCTTCCGGACTAGGATTGGGCCAACCTTCAGGGTATTTTCTTTTGATTACCCTGAGGTGTGTTTCAATCCCACCTCCCTGTCAGGGGGGCTTCTTTTTTGGTTGTTCTCAAGCTCTTGCTCGAGTTTTCCATCCGTGTGATCTTGTCACACGGTCTTCGCTTATTCCAAGGGTGTCTATGTTGCCCTTGTTCACCGTTCTCACTTTGTGGGACCGGAAGTCTAAGCTTACCTGGTTTTTGTTTAACCAGGGGGCGCCGAAGATGGCGTCGTATCTGTCGATGTTGATTACATCGAAGTAGTGTTTTTCTACGTGGCCGTTGATCTCAACGTCCACGTTTGTTCCGAACAGGATCTGTGATCTTGTTCCTTTCGTCCCCATTTGAAGGACGACTGGGTTCTCCAATTGGAGAATCGGGATGTGGACCATGCGGACAAAGTCCGGCGATAAGGTGTCCGTTTCGGCTCCACTATCGAATAGCGCATAGGCTTTTATGCCTGCTATTTTTATGTGAGCCGTTAGCGTTCTCTTCGTTGAGAGCGGTCTGTTTGCGGGGTATTTTCCCGCGTCTTTTGAGATGCGGAATTTTGCATCAAACAAGGGGGACTGGGTTTCGATGGACTTTTGGTCCTTCTTCCCTTTGTCCTTGTTTTCCTTGGGTACTTTGGTGTATTTCCCCAAGGCGTCTTTTCTTGGTGCTTCCACCAAGGCTTCGGCGACTTTTTCATCTGCCATGTTTTCTAGCTGGCGTGCTACAGCCAGTTTGATTTTGTAATTTATGTCATCATGGTCGACAACTGACATTGGGCCCATCCTTATGGTCCCAACGTTGACTTCCTCACCCTCTGAGTCGGGTGAGTATTGAGGTCCTTCGTATGGGTCCTCTACTTCGAAGCTTGATGCTTCGGAGTTACCAGTGTTGTTCTCTGGTTTCTCATCTGATGAGCTTTTCGACTCTTCATCCGTTGAGGTCGCAATCTCCATGGCAGCTATGTGCCTTGGTTTTTCATCGCTTGTTACATTGTGTCTTGGGCAATCTTCCGTTTGCCCTATTTTGCCACATGTGCCGCAAATTGGAATTGACTTTTGGTCAGTTTTCCTCGAGTTTTTCGAGGATGTATCCTCTTTCCATCTGGGTTTCAGCTCTTCAGCCTTTTTTCCTGATGGTGTCAGAGACCAGATTCGAGACGAAGGAATGTCTCCGTAGCAGAGGGCTTCGGCCTCAGCGACTTCTGCCAAGAGCGCTGTGCCTAGTGACACATCCGTGCCCTAACTTACTGACTGGCAATTAGAACCTAGGGGGGGTAACTCTAGTTGATTTTACTACTGGGGTGTAACCTATGTACAAGTGGGATATATATATGGTTACAGCGGAGACGGGTCCGCAATTGGCGGAGCCGAACGGAGCGGAGCTAATGGGGTTTAAACATTAGCCGACTGAATATTACCGACGAGTCGGTTCGTGGGGTTAGCGGAAAGGCAGGCGATAACCCAGAAACGGAAAGGAGGGATAGGCCCGAAGGTGGGCTCTGCAGGGCAGGCGAGTGTATTGCCCAGCGGAGGCGGGGGTGCGCTAGCGGACGTCGGAGCTGTCCGGAAGTCCTCGGGGGTCCGTACTTAGGGAGGCGTAGGTAATAAATTGAAATGAGGGGGTGGTGACCATCGAGGGGTACCGAGAGGATTGCAGAATACGGGAGCTCCGAGGTTAGTGAGGGAGCGGAGTTAGACCGGAGGGATCGGAGGGACCGGAAGTCGATGGCTGGGGATGGATATGACAGATGGGAGGGCTCTACCATGGCTCGTGGTTGCCGTGGTAGTTGTTCGGGTATAGTAACCTGATTTGTAGGCTGAAGACATCTTCAGCCCATCGATTATCTTGTCTACATGAGATATTGCTTTTAACATCTCCTCGTTTGAGGAGAAGTCTGCTCTGATTCTATCATGAGCAATCATTTCCCTCTTCCATTTGAGGGGAATGTAGTTTAGGAACCTGGCGTTGAAGGACGCCTGGTCTGGCGGTGTCACCATCTGGGACGCTGCTTTGGACAGTTCTAGGTAGAACTGTTTTAGGCCTTTTTCCGCTTCGTATTTGACATTGCGGTACTTCTTTGTCGCGTTCAGCGCGGCAGAGGCTTTAATGAAAGTTCTCATCAATATGTTGAGAACTTTGAGGAACATGCCCTCGTCTCCTCTGAGGAGAGTTTCATCTCGGAGTCTAATTCCGAGGTCAAATGCGGGCCCCCCTAATCCACGAATCAAGCAGTCCAGGTGGGCTTCATCGAATTGGGGACCTTTGCATCCTCGTGAGGCGAGGAATCCCAGTAGTTCTGTGAACCACTGCCAGAACGATTCCATGTCATTCTCCCCTGACCATTTCTTGTCAGGGAATGCCGGCCCATTCTTTAGGGCTTCAGGCTTCACTCCTTCTGGGTAGGGAGTGAGTATTCTCACTTCGGCCATTCTTATGGCCTTTTTGTACCATTTCTCCAGGTACTCTTCTTGCTCCCCTGCCTTCGCAGGGTCGCTATCCAATGGAGATCTCTCCTTTGGGGGGGTTTTTGCTGGGGGAAGTCTTCCTTGCAGCATTTCTTTGGTTTCAGGCGAATTCGCCTGAAGTTGTATTTGTATTCTCTCATTGTTTTGAGAGGGTGTGATTGAGTTACCTCTCTGTTCGAGAGGTCCGTCATAAGTGGACGTTTGGCCGAACCTTTGGTACGTGCCAATTCTCCTCCTAATCTCTGAACGATGCCTTCTTTCAGCATTGTCTTCTCCTATCCTTGGGAGAAGGATCTCCTTAGCGTCTCTGTCGAGTCGCTGATGATATTCCAGTGTGCTTTCACTGGTGGTTCTTTTCGTGAATTTTTCACAAGTTCTATTTATGTCCTGGACCGTGGTCCAGGGGTGTTTATTTGTTTCCTCACTTTTCTGTGAGAAATTTATTTCCTTCAGCAAGTTTGTTTGTTTGCTGATTTTTTCAGTCAATGCATCGATTGCGTTGGCCATTCTTTCTAGAGTTATCTCTAGACGAGCCGTACTATTATGGTTTGTTTCCTCAATCTTTTTTTGGATCGAGTTTATCGCGTTTATTATGCACGATTCCTGGTTTTCCAGGAGGAAGTTTGGTTGGGCGAGCAGAGACTCTCCCCAGTTGACATTTCCGCTTCTGGGGGTTCCAGAATGGGTTCTTGGAGTGAACACTCCACGCTCGCTTTGTTTAGGCGAGGCCATTGCGGAGGGTGCTTCCCTTTCATAGAGGGGTCTGTTCGCTGGTTTTTCCTTACTTTTGCGTAAGGCTTCCTCAGCGAACTCCCTCATTTCAGTTCACCTCCTCTTCATTATCTTGGAGACCTCCTCCGAGGTTGGCAACCTTGCCTTGTCTGGCATGGTGTGTGGGAGTGTAAACAGCGGAAGTTCTTTTGGAGCTTCCGCGCTCTGGGAGATCCTGCTCTCAGGGTGTATCTTTGCACCTTCTCGGGCTTTTAGCCTGAGAAGAAGTTGGTCTTCACTTTCCGTCCTCCATTCAGATGGAACCTGGAACAAATCCAGTAGTTTTTCGGATAGCCGATGCGGGGGCTCTTCCCTTTGTTTCCCTTTGTCTGCCTTTGGGGCTTGACTTGGGGACGTGAGGGGGGACTCCAGGGGATAGTGGGGCCCTGGAGTTTCCTGCGACTCTATCCGATCAGCTTTTTGGGCTGATCGTTCGGCACTTACACGTTTTTCACGCAAGTCGATCACCTCATGAGGAGGTGAGGGATCTTCCCCAGCTTGGGTTAGATCAGTATGTCGTGGAGTTCTGGGGGTATTTGGCCCCGCACTTACTCCACATAAGTTTCTAAAACCTTCAGGGACCAGCCCTGAGGTGGTTGCTAATGCCGGATCATGTTGATCCTCATCGTCGTCTGACGATGGCTTTTGGTTTGAATCTCCCATGATGGGAGATTGCGGTTTCTTAATAAACCGCTCGTTTCTTTTTAGTGTCGCTGCAGATGCAACTTTGCCCTTGCGGGCGTGTTTAGGCGCCATAGGCGCTTCCGAGTCAGATGTTAAGATTATGTAGTTGTTGTGGGTTGTGTTGTAAAACACACCTCATACACTTAAAAAAGTGTGAGGTCTTTGGGTAGCTCAGCACACAAAGCCATAGGTGATACAAGTATGTGTATTTTACGGTGGTGTGTAAGCAGTTACCCAGAGGTTCCCGCTTACCCACGTGACTATATGTATCTGTCAGGGATCGACCCCTGACCCCGCTGTCAGGGCACCCAACCACACCCCAGAACCACCTTCCCAGACTTCCCCCACTTCCCAGACCTCCCCATCCCTACATACCTCTCACAACTTCAGCCCGCATGTGAGCCCGCAGGAAAAATCACGTGGGTTAAGGCGAGCAACTCGCCTTAACCCATGTGACACCTTTTCCGAGTCGCGGGAACATGCTCGGCTTCTACCCGGAGTCACGTTATGAACTGTACAGTACACTTCCTTTTTATAGTAGCCAAGCGGGGAATAGGGAAACTTACCCTTCTTCTCAACTCAATCCCCGCTTAGGCAAGTTGTAGTTACCCTCTGTAATACATGACAACTCAATCCCCGCTTAGTCCCTTCAGTGAGTTTGAGGAGCTGAGGACAGGGTCTAGCGCCCAACCACCCGGGACACCGCACACACCTAGGACTGAGGTCAGGCTGTCCCTGATCGAGGACCGAGCCCTGACAGTATCTAATTTACATATGACTCGGGGTTCGGGGCTATTGCCCTGACAGTACCCCACTACCTGCTTCTCAAGCATGCTGGTCTGTGATTCCAAAATCATGTTTTTAGTCTTTGCTTCATTGATTTGGGTATCCTTTATAGAAAGTAGAGCCAATGAATCACTGAGCTTTCCATTGGTGATGATTTTGGCCTTTTCGGACCAAATGCAATGTTGCTGAAAGGTATTGATGGTTTGTGTAAACCTGGTACGTTTTTCTGAAAGTGATTTGAGCTTGATAAGCAGCTCATTGACTCGACGCCTTAGTCCACCAATCTGTCACTGGGGATTTGGGATCCTTGATTCAATGGAAGGCTGGGGGGAAGGAGAACAGGAGGATTGGGATGGTGTTCTTGTCAGGGTTCATGTCACGACCGACAAATCCTGGGGCTCTGTCAGCGGTGAATCAATGCCGATAGGCGAATCCGCCGACCCGAAACCCAATCTAACCAGCCCCCAATCCAATGTCTGGCCCCCTGCCCTATCAACCATGCACTGCATCCAGACCTCCACCTGCATCCGGACTTCTGCCCGCATCCGGACCTCCACCCGCATCTGTACCTCTGCCCACCTCCACACCCTCTGGACCTCTGCCACTCCTGGTTGCCCTCCACACCCTGTGGTCAGGCCAACACTCCCCTCCGACCTTGCTGGCCATCATGCTGCCCTTGTTTGTGATGGCACTGACGGACCACCCTCTGTTGTGGACTTGTCAGCACTGCGCTAATTTCCATGTCCCTTCACGGACTTGTGTCGGCACCGCACCAACCCCGCTTATTTGCGGACTTGTATCGGCGCCGTGCACTGACCTCCGCTTTTCTCTGGCCATCTTGTCACTCAGCAGCATACCATTCATTCCTTGCCGAGTGCCTATATTGTTCATCCATTCATTTGCTTAACTTGCCAATATTGGCACTTGATCCATGTGCTGATGCACTTCTTATTACCTGTCAATATTGGCACTTGATCCGCTTTTGTTTAGTTCATTGCCTCCCATTTCCCGGGCTCTTGTCCTTCATTCAGTTTGACAATCCCCGCTTATTTCCGCACTGGACCGCGCCGGACCGTGCCGGACTGACCGGTCCTTCTGTGTTTCCCTCCTGCCTATTTATATCCTGTAAATACTTTCAGGGACCTTAGTCTGAAATCAACTAGAGTACCCCCCCCTGTCTGGTCTGAGTCCCTCCTTCTGCAAAGGGGGCTTCCCCCCTCTGAGTCCATGCTTGCAGAGTCCGCGCTCCTCCTACAGGTCCGCTCCGCCTGCAAGTCTTGTTTGAAGTCCGCTGTGAGTGTCAATCCGTAAATATGGGATCTCCCCCAAACGTCAAGCTCAGGGCACAGCGCTCCACCTGAGTCGCTGAGGCTGCGATCCCACTCTGCTAACCTTGAACAGCACTTCCGGATGCGCCGCATATTTCCGCCCGCATATCCGCGCGCACACTCCAACAGACCTCTGCATCACCTCCGACCTCAACTCAGACAGAACCCAATCCGTCTTCCATCTGCCTCCTGACAGTGTTCAACTCTGACAGTCTGCCCAACTCCGACAATAATCCCATCTCTGACAGTTCAGCACCCTGCCCTAGGGTGCCCCAGACTCCCCAACCAATCCCTTCCTTCCATTCCTTCATTGTTGCCTTGTTGTTGCCTTTCTGTGTTGTGTATCTGCACACATGGGATAGCATGGGAACTTTCTGAGCAAGCAGCTTGCCCAGAATGTTCCCACGGGTCACAGCCACAGTTCTGGGCGAGCAACTTGCCCAGAACGTTCCCACGCTTACTGGGCACTGCCACCTGGATGTTCCCTCCGGGTCACACTACACAACTCTAGGAGCTGTATAGTTGTGGGCATGTGACCCATTCCTTTATATAGCAACCATGCGGGGAGATGAGACCTTTACCCTTCTTCTCATCTCATGCCCCGCATAGGCAAGTGTATATATTCCCTTCCTTTTACTATACATCTCATGCCCCACATAGTGTGAGGACAGGTCAGATGGGGGTTGAGGTCAGGGAGCCTCCGAGTCCAAGGCCGGGCCCTGACAGTTCTAGCATATGGTGAACTTGCGTGAGAATGATGACGACCATCACTATGAGGTGGTGGAGCAAGGAGAAGGGTATGTATGATGACCCCAGTGAGCAAGATGGGCACGGTAGAGTGCATCAGACTGTGCCTGAGTCTTTATTCCCATCTAATGTACTAAGCCTTATGAGAAAGCAGATATATGTCAAGTAGGGAAGCTAGTACTTGTGTCAGTGCTAAATATAGGCCAGATTCTAGAAGTATGAGTCAAGATCAAGTGTTGAGGGACCAGCTGGGTGGTGTTTACCTCGACACATCAGGGAACAAACCATAATAAAAATCGCCATTTGTACTTTCTCTCTCCAGGATTGTCTTTAGAGCCTATAAATCGGGGATATGGTGCAGATAGTGTATTTATACAAAAATGGACAGAGGAATTTCCATGTAAGTTCCTACAAATGAAGATATGGACAAAATACACTCATTTTCTCGGTCACAACAAAGCCATTTTTGATTTTCTCAAAAATTCCTCTGTCCGATTTATATTTTAGGTCATTCTGATCAATGTTTACTAATGCAGTTTCTCTCCATTTGTTGTGTGTGGCAAGAAAGTACATGAGACATTTTTGTGACACTCGACTACGGCCTTGGGCTTACATAAGCAGAGCATGGAACTAACCTGGATTGCCCACCCCCATTTCTAGAACAGTTTTTGGACATTTCAGATGTTTCCGTTGACATTCAGATAGTGCAATTCAGTTAATGTTTTCAAAACGTTTCTAGAACATTTTTTTGGACATTTAGGACGCTTCTGAAAACGTTTTAGAATGTTTTATGGTCTAGAGACCTGTTAGGCACCCCAAAGTACCATGCTCTCACACGGCTACTTAGGGGGGTGAGATTTAGGTGACTAGCCTGCTGCAAATCCTGAAGTTTTCAGAGAAAAACTCAGTACTCACACAGCACCAAAATTGCTACATATATTGCTCTCAACCCATTCACCCACTGGTACTGCTCCCGACAAGGAGACATGTGATTATCTTTGCCACAACAAATTTACTGTCCAAGCTTTCTAAAGCATACCGCAACACAGACTCGTACCCAGTCGGAGGAGCTCCATGGATGCGCAAAATAATAGCTTTTTTACGCAATGTAAATAAACATTCTGTTAGACACTGGTCTGGGGTCGGCACCGAAGGTTGCCGATGCGGGCCGCTGTTGGCCGCGATGGCCACGATGCCTCGAACAAGGCCCGAGGGTAGGGCATTGAAAGGTTATCTTACTAGTTTGGGGATGGTAACGTTCCATTCCCCCATTCGCCTCAGGCCTCAGATGTCCGTCTAAGTATACGCTTGAATTTGCTGTATATTAACGGGGTAGAAGTAAAGGCTGATCTGCCTTTTACAGCTACCCCGAGGGTTTATATACAATCTAATGCATTCTCAGCACAAATAAATAGAGAAGCTTCTGCAATGCTAAATTAGCGTTGTGTTAGACACTGGTCCAGGGTCGGCACCGAGGGTCGCCGTTGCGGGCCGCTATAGGCCGTGATGGCCGCGATGCCTCAAACAAGGCCCGAGGGTAGGGCATTCGGCCTCAGCAACTCTAAAGGGAGTGCTGTGCCCCCTAGCTGTCTCTTGGCCCTCATTTCAGACTCACTGGGGTTGCCTTGTTGGGGTCAGGGCTTAGGGGTCGTGGTCACATCGATATTAGAGCTAAGGTAAAATAAAGTATCATACAGGATATATATAGGAGGAAAGAATGAATGGAAGCGGACCCGGGCCGAAGGCCGAAGGGTCCGGAAGCAAACAAGAATAAGGAGCGGGGTTGGCCGCATAGCGGCCGGCAATGACCGAGGGTCAAAACAAACAATAACAGATAAATAAGAGAAGGAGCGTAGGGCCGCGATAGCGGTGATGGTGTTGTAGCGGCACTGGACTCGGAGTTGGGCCAGAGTCAGGTGCGGGAATGGTAGCGGCCCTGTAGGGGCCAAGTGGGCGGGGTAGAGGAGTCGGCGATGGGCATGGTGCTGGAGGCGGACTCAGGGTGGGAAGGTTGGTGTGGCTGTGGGGAAGTCGGCCAGGTGCAGGGGAGCCTAGGGGCAATCAGGGGAGTGAGCAGGGAGTCCTCATGGAGGATAGGGCTGGGGTCAGGGCTCACGCTCACGCTCGCATAGCGGGAACGGGCTCGGGCGGCATCGGGACAGGCCGGGAACGGGCCGGAATGCACGGCCATGACACATTCTCACACTGGTACTCGACTGCTTCCGATGCTAGTCATGTTCTGTACTCAATACAAAAGATCACATGGTACGGAGTTAAACAAATATCCGATCACCTACTCCGAAACTTAGCCTGCGACACTTCGCTCCTCCGACTGGGGCAAAATGTAGGTGGCAATGCATCGGAAACACCCGACTCTCACGCTAAGCCTGAATGAGTTGTACATAGAGGTTGTGCAATGTAATTGTTAGTGTTGACACATGTGGTCATTATACCCAACCCAACCCATAGAGACTTGGAAGCACCTTGAGGGTTGTGAAATCGACAACCTGGGCATGTGCAAAAATTAACACTCCATATAATACTTCTATAGCATTCTGTAGTTGGTGCTTTGTAGTGAAGTGGTATGAGTGTGAGCTGAGGCTATGCAGCATTTTTTGGCTGTGGGTGTTCGATTCCCACTCAGTGAACCTTTTTTTCTCCTTCTTTACTCCTTAGTGTAAATGGGAGGTTGTTACAATTATTCCTGAGACCATAAAAAAAGGTTCATTGAGTGGGAATCAAACACCCGCAGCCAAAAAATGCTGCATAGCCTCAGCTCACGCTCATACCGCTTCACTACAAAGCACCAACTACAGAATGCTATAGAAGTATTATATGAAGTGTTAATTTTCGCACATGCCCAGGTTGTTGATTTCACAACCCTCAAGGTGCTTCCAAGTCTCTATGGGTTGGGTTGGGTATAATGACCGCATGTGTCAACACTAACAATTACATTGCGCAACCTCTATGTACAACTCATTCAGGCTTAGCGTGAGAGTTGGGTGTTTCCGATGCATCGCCACCTACATTTTGCCCCAGTCAGAGGAGTGAAGTGTCGTGGGCTAAGTTTCGGAGTAGGTGATCGGATATTTGTTTAACTCCGTACCATGTGATCTTTTGTATTGAGTACAGAATGTGACTAGCATCAGAAGCAGTCGAGTACCAGTGTGAGAACGTTTATTTACATTGTGTAAAAAAGCTATTATTTTGCGCGTCCACGGAGCTCCTCCGACTGGGTACGAGTCTGACCACGACAAGTCTTTCTTCGAGTTGTTGAATTATGGTAAATTATGTTCGCTCTGTGGCAGTATTATAGTGTATATGATGCCATTACTAGTCGATGTGCAGCCCTTAACAGGCACTACTAGTCAGGTGGGTGGCGGGCTTCCAACCAGTCGTAGTATTCATGGTAAGCACCTGTTTATCTTGAGCCCCTCATCCACCTGACGGGTTGCATCAGGTCTTCAAGAAGCATTTGAAGAACCCTACCAAGGAGCAACACACAAGCTGCTTATCAAGTGCCGAGATGGCACGATCTCTGAGACCATATAATTTGTCGCTATCAGTAATCCAGTCTTCGGGTATGGGAAAATCCAGAATGGTCGCCGAAGCCTCTCTCTCCGTATTTGCGATTCCAATCAATATTCGTGAGGAGCTTGGCCATGGTCTCGAAAGTGCGCAATATATCATCGCGAATCCCATATTTGCGCTCATCGATGTTAATTTTACTGCCAGCCTATCCTCCTCCAGACACAGAGTTTCGCCATTATTTTCAAGGACATCATGCAAAAAGCGATCTTCGGCTGCAGGCAGAGTATGCAATTATTTTGAGTGTGCTATTCACAAAGGCCGCCACACTTCTCAAGAAACCCAGGTTCAAATATAAAACAGGAGCAGAGCTAGCATATGAATGGGCTGAATATCTCGACGAAGGACGGACCGATACCGAAGTTGGTATGAATAGGAAAGTGTTCCTGGATTCTGTGGTGGATGGGGCATGTAAGGTGATGTCTAGAGGCATTAATAGTTGCTACCTCATGCTAAATTTCCTTGGGAAGCTCAAATTGATGGAGCTACGACCAGATGAAAGAGAAACCCAAACGAAACTGGAGGTGCTCAACACCGGAATGCAGAAGTCGTGTGACATGTTTGTTAAGGCCATGGCTAGTAATGATGGGGGAGCAGAAGTCAAATGCATCATTTACTTTGATGTGTTGGAGGAACAACCTCGAAGCATGTATTTACTATTGTTTAGTGGTAATACCTTCCTAATTCAGGCTCGTACCCAGCCGTTCTGTTTATGCTTGTTTATCTTGTCAGAACGGCTGGTGGAAAACATTTTCCCACGACAGCCGTATACTGTTATTTGTGCATATTGAATCGAACAAACAACACTCAACAAGAATATTATTGCGCAACTGATCTCACTGTCCGATATGATGAACGTCCACCAGTCCCCACTTCCTTTACCCTTTCAAGTGCCGAAGAGAGCGCGTGTAGAGGCTGTGCTTAACTCCTTCGAAGCAAATGGTCTGATATTGTATGAATTTCTCGATGCTTGCCTTAGCGATGATCTGCGTCACAACCCCACAAATCTCCATAAAATCAAGGGGTCTCTCCCTACGCTTGTTGGTCTCATTATTGAAAGGGAAAGCCTCCAAAAGTGTCTCTAAATGCTCTACTCGCTGGATCCTACCCTGTTTCTCGCTTCAGTGCTCCTTTACACTCGCCAACAACTCACGAATGAGCTCGATTGCCTAACAGACATAGCCTCTGGCTTCCATTTCTCAGCTTCATCAATGACACACAAGGAAGTTAAATTTCCATCTGTCCAGCGGATAGCGAAGAAATTCTCCCATAAAGCTCCTACTTTGTGGCATTTTATTGGCTGTCTCCTTTCAGCGACATTTACCCCTGGGGAAATTGTTGAAATGGATAAATGGGAGGACATCAACGATTTGGAAAACGAAAATAATGACGACGATGATTGCTGGTTAGATTCTAGTGGCCTCCCACCTTCGTCTCAAAGGAGCCGATCCCGTAGTGAGAAGCGGCAGTAAGGATTACAGTCTGATCTTACACCAAGTGCACCGAGTCCAGTTGCTTGCTGAGAGCCAAGGACAGTAAGTAGTGTTATGACTACTAGAATCCTTCCGCCATTATACAGCAATGGCAGTATATCAAGTTTTGCCAGAGCTGTCAAGAGCAAATCCCTCCGATGGATCTGGGCAACGACTGCTCTCAATTGGAGTCTTCCCAAAGACGTCAGCGACATTTCTCCTTATTGTATCTTCCATTGGCTCAGCATATGGGTGCGGATAGGATAGGGATGGAGTCGGTGGCCATGCCGTTCGGGAGTTTACATCGAAGTAGGTCTAAATAGTGATACACATTGAACCGACGTCGGTATAGTCACATGTAGCGCTTACATCATCCCGGATGCAATGTTTTCCACCAGTCGTTCCCCTGGAACGACTGGGTCCGAGTCTGTTCCTAATTAAGAGTCCACTATATTCTCGTCCAGCCGCCCTCAACTTGGTTCTCTCTATATGATGAAGCTCACCAGCTTACCGAACTCAGCTTACCGAACTCGTCCCACAGGAAAAGGACACGGCCCGGAGTCGCTCGCCCTATCATAATCTTGGCACATTGCTGTCTGAGCTGACAGAATTCCCTGTTTTTTTTTTTTTTTTTTTTTTTTTTTTTTCATTTTTTTATCTACGAGTTCTCATCTCCAGAAATTCACACCCTCACCCGCTAGCCATCCATCAGTTCGCATTTCTCAGGGCTTCCGCCTTTTCCCTCCTTTCACCGAGCTGCCATTCGACATATTTGCCAAAAAGGTATTTCAATCTTTGAAGGGCAAGAACAAAAAATGCAGCCTTGAAAACGTGGGCCGAACGGATGTAATGGTAGGGTTCGGACGTAGCCTGTAAGCGACTGCTACATTTGCGGCAAAATACTAAATTCGCAATAGATGGTATGTCCACCACAAAAACTGGTTGGAGCGGGGAGGATTATCTGTTATACCGTTCGCCGGAGACAAACTGATGGCGCAAGGGAACAAAGCGAAAGTATTCCATTCTCGCATTGCTGCTCTGGGGGTTCGCATCGGGATAACAACTCAAGCCTCGAGGATTACGGAATCAGAACTTGTTGAGTCTCACATGCGTGTTGTTTATGCCATCCCCGAGCATCGCGAGTTCATGCATACCGGATCGCCCTCTGAACCTATACTGGCTGAGGCAGCGGCAAGGTGTCTGAACGACCCTTTGGATGGCCGTGGAATAGAAATGCAAGGTCCAGAAATCCTAGCTCAGGCTTGTGAGAAGGGACTTCTTGCGAAGGGAGAGCGCGGGAAACTCTGCGGTCGACTTCTTGTGACCATTGCTCACGATATCGCCCTCAAACAAAGCCACTCTGTGCCAAAGAAACATTCACCTGACCCATATTCCCATCGGCCTGTCCCTGTCGTTGACTTTCTTAAGGCTCTATTTGCGAAGCCATTCGATGCTATGGTGTTGGAAGCTCAGTCGGTGACGGCCAAGGCGGACATCCCTGATTTGCAAACAGCATTTTCAAATGCTTATGTCTTTTTTTCCCATTTCGCTCTGGCCAAAAACTCTGAAATGCTGTCTGCTCCAAACCTGGCAGTAGCTCTGCTGGGTGGCATGGCCCTCCAAGCCAAAGATAATCAGAAGTCGATTGATGCTGTTATTCCTATTCATATGCGTCACGCAGCCGAGCCCATCTCACCGAAATCGACGTCAGGCATCAACTTGCGATTCAAGAACCGCAAGGAGGCTGAATATTGTCGCGTTTCTCGCGGGATCACCGTTCCGGATAACACGATGCCAGTAATATCAATCATTTTCGAGCTCGGAGACAGGGAGATGGGAGGGGAGGGGGTTGTGACCATTACTCACGAGACACATCGCGAGACTCGCGGCTCTGAAAACAAAGTGCACCCAGAAGACCACCACTATGAAATTGTCGCTTATGGCTGCACTTCGAAGACTTTCGCAGCGGTTTCACCAGCTGTTAAGCCACATTACCAGTCTATTCTCGCAGTTCCTACTATTGTTGAGGACTTTCCTCGGGCGACAAAGGGCAAAAGTTTGGAAGGCTTTGAGAACCTGAAACCGTTTTTGATGGCCTCCGAGAATTCGCGGGATGGTCAGAGCAGTTGGAACGTGATTGATTGGCTTGTACATGGCCTTCATGTCCCAGGAATACAGATCCCATATGATTCTTGTCGGGTATTGGTTTTGTTTATCTTGTCAGAACGACTCCGAGTCTGGGTCAGCAAATGAAGGGAGACGTCTGAGGTAATATTGTAACCAAAAATGGCCGCCATCCTTATGTGAAAACAATTCCTCTTGACAGTACAACCAGACTCGTACCCAGTCTGAGGAGCTCCATGGACGCGCAAAAATAATAGCTCTTTTACGCAATGCGCAATGCTTGTGCGCAATGGGCGACCTGGAACTGCGGGGCAGCGTGGCGAGTCAGTATGACTGGTATTCTGTCGGATTGGATGGAAATGACTGATGAGTGTTTTTTTGGCCGCTTTTCCAGTGTTTAACCGGAAAATGATGAGGACTCCGGACAAGGTTTTCGAGTGGGGACGCTGGTATGTTCACACCCATCTCTTGGATCGTGAAGGATGCCCAGGGGACCTGATCTTACGTCATAGTGACTACTTGTCTGTCTCAGTTGAGATTGCGTTTCTTTGCCCCCGCTTTGGGAAATGGCTTACTCTGTCGCTAACAATTGATATCTAGCGATTCTGGACCTTGTTCCACAGCTCAGACCTTTCAGGCTGCCATATGACCTATGAATAGCACGTCTACTCTTCTTTCGCTATGGGAGAGATTGTGGAACGAGCTGAACATTTGGCTAAGTGGGTGGTGGACTGATTGGAGTGTTCATATTCCATCGGTTGAACGGTTGGTAGGTCATTGTACCAGTAAGTGTACAAGTTTTCTTTTTGACTGCATCTCACTGAACACAGATGCGATGCTGATGAATTATTTGTCTTTTTTCGTCCCACAGTTCCCTATTGGGGCCAGCTGGATCGCGTGGCGATTAACAAGAGCAACTGGGTCATCAACTAATTGTTGGTTCGATCAGTGCCCTCACCATCGGAAAAGTGTTGTGCACGCGAGATTGATCATTCTTCAACCCCTCAGCTCGACGCGCATTTTTGTCCGCCACTCCCCCAATCCCTTTCCTGGGATGCCTGCACTGAAACCTTGCTCCTGTCCTTCGGCGCCCGTGCTGTTGCTAACTAATATACCTCACAGCACCGTTGTACCGCGGAAGCGATGCATGTGCACATAGGGGGAAACAGTTGCAAACACCTGCATGTCAGTGTGCAGATCCTCGCAGTGATGTCGCGATTTGGTTCGGTCTTGGAACAGCTCGACTAGCGTCATACTACTAAACTTAACTTCTGTAATTACGCTACAAGGCGCCTACAATGCTTGAAAATGTTTCGACCAAAAACTACGAAACAAGCATAAACAGAACTGTGCTTACGCCTTTTACCACAATTCAGTAGACTGGCAATTCAGTAACGTCGGTCTGCGAGTGACTCTGTGTGGAGAGTGGTGTCCTCGCCTTCCAATAAAGGGAGTGCCTGTTCCGCGATCGAACGATTGCCCTGTTGTCCTTCCAATGGACAGAACAATCCCGGGTTGCCCACACCAAGTTCAGACACATCCGTGGACGCTCGTGATCCCTCCTGGCAGTCCAAGTAACGGTGAGCACGATAAATCTTTTCCTCCATCTACTCCTATCCAAGTTTCAGTGGCATAGCTGTTGTGGAGTAAGACCCCCACCACCGCTGACTTGAGAAAGTTGACAAGGTTCGTGTACATCCACGCTTCCGACATAAAGCACCCATCCGGAAGCCAAGGCGTTGCGGTCGTGGAAAGCAATTTCATGGGCCTACCTTCATTGTTATTGCCATTTTTTCGAAAGTTGCATTGATTCTCTCACAACAGAACTCAGGTGGAAACAAGGCTGTGACATGAACAATCTAGCCAGGTTTTGATGTCCACCCGCACCGACACCGAGTTCTCCCGCAATAAACGATGCCGCCTTCCCAATTCAGGACTACGCATCCATCTTCCGTTTTCGCCCTGTTTCTTTGGTCCTCGTCTTGCGCTGCTCAGGTCATACTAATCGCCATTAGTACGTGGTTTCTTTGCCAGGTGGCACAGTTCAATGGTAAGGCCCAACCCTACTTCGATTCCGCTCCCTTGGACTGTGTTTGTCAACGACTCGTACATAAGCCCCGAATTCTCGTCCACATTGCGATCAATGTAACTTCGGGACATACGGCAGTCGGTCCATTATCTGCGGCTCTTCGGGTACACTCGAAGACTGCTCATGATGGCGAGTTTGCGTGCTAACAGCTTGGGTATTTCTGTTACTCCCTGGAATGCACTTGGTTAGGATCGTTCGACTGCCCTAAAATAGTCAACCTTGGCTCAAGCAGGATGGATCTATTCTACGAGCGGCGTACCCTAGGCGCGTTCTTCAACCTTCCTGGTCACCACCCAATTCTTAACCAAATTGCCGTGATTGCGTCGGTCTCCAAAAAAGAATTGATCGCCTTATATACCCTTCCAACTGACTAGTTCGCGCAAGCTACAGCACTCACGTTCTTCGGAGACGATCGCGTGCACAAACGGTGGTACACAGGATCGCTTATTACGATGCATGCAATGTCTTAGCACTCCAATCTGTCTCCTGTCACTATCCAGGTCAATCGCGTATCTACAGCTCAAATATTAGTTGCAATGTCTTGTCAACAAGTGGACTGATTAGACTTTTCCTAAGTTTCTGCATGTCAACTGTGGACCTAAAAACTATGAATACATTCTCGCATTACGTACCCCTACTTGTTCGCAGTCCTTGCTAAGGGTCTCCAGAAACTCACGATGTGCATGGAAGTATTCATCTCTATTCCCCGCCCATCAATACACGGACACATTCTTGGGCTTCTTAGAAATTAATCCGCTATCTGAATGGGAACCCAAGTAACAACCGGACCTTCCAAATGAAGAGCGTGAGATGTTTTTCTACACGCCACTGCCCAAGAACCCGGTGCAAGTTGAAATACAGGCCAGGTCGATATTCCAACTTTGAAATCCTCTTTGACGATGGTATGGCTTCGACTGGTGAAGTCGACCCCGACAACCTTTCTGGTTTCCATCAAATCCTACATGCGTTTTCACACAATTACTGAACGAGCCACTGAGCTTTGCATCACTAGCCATTCATCAAAAAAATCCATTGAAGAGGGTCTATCACTGCCCCCTTAACCCGTGTGCGGCGATTGTATGACCGCTCAATCTTGTCTTTTTCGTATTTTCAAATTTCGCCGACGAAAATGCCTCCTTGACGCCCTGCAGATCGATTTTCCCACCCACTTTAATGAGGAATAAGACGAGGCAACTGTTCCAGACCCAGGAAACGTGCTGGGCCGCTGCAGTGGCGACTGTAGGAGAGCGAGCACTTCTGGATGCAGGGCTCCCGCCAAACTCCGCATGGGTCATACTACTTCGCTGTGTTCAATCGATTCCACACATACGGATAGCTTGAGAGTGGTGTCTGACTGCGAGCCGTACACTTCAACCTACTGGCCACAGCGGGCCTTCTCAGACAGTTGACTTTCCATCATTTTTGTCATGGCTATGTGGGACGTTCCGGCATAAAATAATTGATTATAACGAACATTCTATTGAATTAGGATTTAGCGTTATCATGCCACTCAGAGTATATGAATCAAAACTTATGGCTACTGAGTACTTTGCCACTCCCCCTCGCCACCCATGCCCCCTTGTGGTCTCGTTCTTCGCCACAAGCGAGCAAGCAACGTGCGCCGGTATTACGTCGCATTATCGACGCAACACAAAATGCTATATCAAGGAGTTCCTTTAATCGACAATCCATGGATGTGCCCCTCCCATTCTATGACCAACCTGAGGCCGTCACTTGGCTTAAAAAGGGATCCGTAAAGGAAAAGGTGGGGTTTGCATCATTCCGCGCTTCAGCCCTCGCTCACGAAGCTCACTTCAGACTTCAAGACGCGGTGGTAAGTTGAACTTTTGAAGGCACCGTAATTGTTAACGTTGGCGCGTAGACACCGTCAAGTTGACGTACCGCATCGTAGTAGATGGCGAAGAGGCGAGCAAATCCTCATTTAAATCCGTCCCTCCCTACTTACTTTGATGACTAGGCCGTGAACAGCTCCATGAGTTTACGGGTGGGACAACCAGGTCCTATCAGAGAGCTCACCTGGGGTAGACACATTTCTTAGTTCTGGACCCAGCTACTCCCTCTAACGCTATTCGCAGCTCTCGAAAATATCCCACCGGGAAGCAGGTTGTGCTTAGAACTCACAGACTCCAACGTGCGTCATCCTCTATCAGCTTGTCCCGACTTCTTTCACCGACTCCATCATGACAGACCCGGAAACTGCTACCTTACCCTCTCGAATCCCACGTAACACTCGACGTTGAGGTTATTTCCATCAATTGAGGGGAAATCTTGTTCGAGGGTTGGAACACCACTTTCACATTCTCGAAACTTCCATCCTTCTGTACTCCATGCTCTCACCCTTACTTCGTTGAGTGAAATGCACGGTCTCTGGGATCAAATATTGGTTGTTGCTTATCTAGGCATAGGCGAAACGGGCTAACGATCATAGGGAGAAACGGGACGGTGTGTTATGTATCCATATGGGAAGATGATATTTTCTGTCAGCAACCAGAGCCTCCTGTGCCATCGGCACAAAGACCTTAACGGAATTAGCTTGGATGAGGAACACAAGCGTTCAAAGCTGAACGTGCTCTCTCATGGCGGTGGCGGAACTGAAGTATGCTTTCCAGTGATAGTTGCGTCAAAATAAGTGCCTTGTCGAAACAGGAACTCCCTGTGCGAAATTGTCTGATCAGTCGATATACAAATGCAAACTAGAACTACCCACCATTTGTGACCATTTTTCGTGACTTCCGAGGCGAGTGCCAACATCAATGTCCTGGATTTCTCAAGAAGGTGGACTTCGAGTGAGCCGTGGAATATTGCCGTATTCCTGCCTCATAAGATGCAGTGCGCGAGGCGTTTATAAAATCATTGACTTTGACACGGGAAAAACCATCAGATCCATTTGCCGGACTGTACACTTGTTTTATGGGCCTATTTCAAGAGAGTCTGCACTCCCAATGACAATCCCGGCCTATTTTGCATGTCGTCCACAGAATGGAGCTTGTAACCCCAATCCACTGGTCCAGCGCATGATTTCAACCCAGTTAGCCACAGTGTTGTACGGAACCAAGTTGATCCGGCGGGAGGGCATTTCCACTCCCGGCTTGAAAACTCCGGAGAGCGGTGCGGAGAATACTTTTGCGACGAAATGAAGCAGATTCCAATATACTCATTATTTAATTTTAAAGTGCTAGTGAAGCCAAGCTCTCCAAATGGGTCAAGGGGAGAGCGCGGCACTAATTTGACACAACAATTCAATTCAAAAGAGTCCTAACCCATCTGCTAATTTTTTGGGAGAACCTCCATAGCTTACGCGGCAGGGTTGCCTGACGGTTTGTGGTGGAAGGGCTGGACCTCCGTAAGGGTTGTGAGCGTTCGTAATCGGATGCCTAAGATTCGGGAAAATGCATTTTTGCACGTGCGGCTTCAGCGCATCCCCTGACGGAAGGTCGGGCATACCCACTATGCAGTCCAGCCGATCCACAGGGGAACTGGCCTCACTTTCCAAGATTCCGCTCCAGGTGCTGAGGACTAGTTATTGGGAATGGACTTCTTCCGGTACTTCGTTTTGTTTGTAACGCCGCAATTTTTCGTTCACTGCCGTGCGGATTTTTCCGAGAGCTTCCCTTAGAGGGCTAGTGGCAGTGGTGATATCGCTCATCGTCCTGCGGCACCTTAGTTTCCAGCACATTCGGTTCTGTAGAATCTGGTGGCGCCGTGTCGTACGGATCCGATTATTTGGGTTAGGGGCACTGTCTTCCAATTGAGAAACGGATCCGCTGTCAGAGGCTGACAAAGCGTGGTAATATTAAATATTGAATCGGCTAACCCCGCTCGCACTTCGAACCCGGGTGTATGCGGATCCTTTTGGAAGATGGATATCAACCTCACGTCACTTCGAAGCGTTAGATTAACCGAAGAATTCCCGATCGCCCTAAACCTACCCTAAAGTGCGCATATCGTGCTAGCTATATTCCAACATTTTCACTATCGGCTTTCGCCGATGATACTTCTCCAGCACGAAATCAATGGGGTTGACAATCGAATGGATTTTTTATGAGTCCTCCTTCTGCACCTGATCGTACTATTACCACGATCCCCTCACGGAAATCAAGGGTCAAGACTGAACTACCACTAGCATTATCGATCAAGACCTCATCGCCGGCCGGAGTCAAGGCTATATTGGACCGAACAGTTATGTGCACTAGCGTCGACGCGACCGACCTCCTCACGATCAATAGAGCTACCACGGCTTGGGGAGCGCAACGCTTGGGGCGCCTTCAGTACCGCCACCACGACGTTTCCAATTTAATAATAACGATAGTAGTAGCCATAGACAACAGAACAGGCGCTAGTACAGTCGCGCCGAATACCTGGCCAGGAATGCAGACCATAAGTACGCCAGACCTGTGGTGCCACTAGTTTGTGGTGGTGAGGTTGTGCTCCTACCAGCTTGCTTTGTTAGCTGGTCAGCCCTGCAACACGAATATACGCCCGAGCACCTCGAAGTGAATCATAAACCCGCAGCTCATCGTCACTGCCCGCGTACAACGCCAATGCTAGAGCTTTCACGGTCATTCGTGCTGGTAACAAGCAGCCAAACGCATAACATGTACATATACAACCATGCTAGGTATCGATCGCGAGCATGCGGAAAAGGCACAAGTAATAGCCTATACCCGCTATCAATAACTACTCCCTCGGTTGGCGAACACAAGCCAGCCAAACGCAGGCGAATGTTGTCCCTGAACGTGCACGCGTTGCATCAGGTAGTAGACTATGGCGGTGAAGTGGAAAGGCGGTGTGAAGAAGAGTGGGATCGAATCGGAGTCAGCACGAGTCGAGAAACGTTCCGCGCGTTCAGATACATGGTGAAGCCCACATAAGCATGGGAATAACACTATGAGGGTCGAGAGTACCGTCGGAGTCGACCTAGCCACCCAGTTAGCATAGATAAATGACGTGAACCGGTGATGGGCGCTCTAGTTTGTTTTTTTTTTGTATAATCCCCGACATGTTGCGCGATTGACTATCCGGGTCGTAATGCCGCAGGGGGGTGGCGGCACGTATGTACATATATGGGACTAAGTTGGGATTGGAACTGTAACTGCCAATAGCCGGCGCTCGAACGAGGCTGGGGAGAGCGGCGGGACCGCCAGTGGAGCTGAGCGTGTAGATAGCCTAGGACCAGCAAAGTCCCCAGCTGCAGATAAGTGCGAGTGCCGCGTCGACGAAAGCACAGGAACGGGTTCCAGTGTGTGCAGGATTCCAGATGTTCTACGTGTCGAGAGCACCAGTCGGTTGCGTATTTCAATAATGGAATTGACTTTGCCTCACTGTTGACAAGGTTGAAATCAAAGGCGGAACGTAAGATAAGCTGTTATGAAAAAGACCATTGCTTCATAGACGACCAGGTTTGTGCGTGAAACATCGTGCGCTGGGCGCTCCGACCGAAGGGGGGGAATATAGAAGTATATATTGAATTCATATTGAACTGCGTAACCGATAAGGGCACTCGTCCTTGACATCAATTCTGGGACACCCAACCTCGGATTTGAAACGATATTGCTTGCATTTAAACTCAGTGAATGGAAAAGCACAAGAGCAGAGGCCGTCGAGGATAGTCGCGGCGTCTTCCGACTGAGAGACTCGAACCACCCAGTAGTGCAGTGCTTTACTGCTGCTTACTAACCACAAAAGCTAGCTTCTCTCACCCACATGCATGCGAATAGCGGCAAGCTTTTGTCCATCGCATGTGAGTTTCCCCAGGCCCTTAGGGGTAACAATTCTCGTCTACCAATAGCACTGCACTGATTGGTCCAAGCCGATCTCTGAACGAGGATTGTGTCTCCAGCGCGTGAGCTTCTAAGGTTTGCCTTTCCTACGGTAGCTGATCAGCGAATCAACACACTGCTTGCTGCGGTCAATTAGATGACGGCGAAGAGACCACCAACCACATTCAACATGTCATACACCCACCAGGGAACCATTAGGGATTGGATTGGATTAGCCAAGCCACACGATATTCCCAGTTCTTATGTAGTCAGCCAGCAGCTTGTACACGATCAGGGACCCCAGAAAGGGCGAGATTGGGCCATCGACTCCGTCAGCACGCAGTTGATTGCGCCCATCAAGGATGGGCTAGCGATTAACTGGTGTATTTCACGAGCCTTCCTCCCCAGCATTCAAGGGATGACATAATTATATGATTATATACATTCTGAACTGAATCGGGCTTCTACAGTAAGCAATCCGATTGTCGCGCAAGGGTCCTGCTCAATTAGGGTGTGCCTGATACACTGTGGAACTTGGCGTGTGGCGAGTTGCGTCAGGGCAACAGCACTCTCGGGGTATGTGGTATAATAATGGAGTTATCGGAGGCGGAAATTACCATGTAACCCTGATCGTATCGCAATCTAGTACTTCGAGCCGAAACACGTATGCATATATCGTAAACCGTTCATCTGGCTTAGAACTAGAGTCGCACGAACCAGATACAACATGTCCTTCCCAGAGCGCAAGTCATAGCATGTAATATGACGCCGCTTCACGTTTTAAGCAACTAGTTTGCAAACACATTTTATGAGAAAGGGCCCGATCCCTATGCCAGCTTCGTCTAGAAAACAAACCCAATGAGCTTCTGGCCTGACCCTGGTGATCATGTTACAGGTATCGAGCATGGCCATCGATCGAACCGGTCAGCCGAGGTAGATGAGCGCGGTCTCGGACTTAACTGCACTGGGTTATAGTGGTCCTGCAATTGTATGCATAACATCACAGCATTTGGTCCACAGTTGGAACTTGTACCATTCCAACGAAACTCAAGTCTAGTAGTGGAGTTGCATCCGTCACACACACTACACACGGTGTAAAGTACTGCTAGGGAGACAGACTTGGGTCCCATGTCTTGTGCACGCCCACCTGATGACATGAATCCGAATGTTCAAACACTACAACGCCGTTTTGTGCTTGTGTGTGACAGTTGTCAAGTGGACCAGACGATGTGTCTAGGGGACAAAGCAGATTAGACCCTGCAACGTCCCAGCCAATAAAGCAATGAGTATGGCAGCTCTTCAGGTGGGGGAGAGGACTAGCGTCCGAAGTCGCCGGATAAGGTGCATTCCCCATATAGCAAACGAGCGAAAGTGGGAAATGAGTACGTGAGCATCCACAGTGGATAATAAGTGGGCCAAGGCGGGCTACTGGGTAACGGAGGGGTCCAGTTTCAAACGAATGTGATCACAATCGGGTATTCCCGGTCCCAGTCATGGGATAATCACCAGATCCAGAGGGAAAAGCACATCCCTGTGACAGATGAGAGTTGGAACGAAGCCTCACCGAGATGATAGTGGCCCGCTATAAGGACGATCGCCAGCAATATAACGGGGCGCCACCCACGTATCCCACGTAAGTCGCGAGAATGGGTTATTTCTACCGCTCTATGGATGAACACAGTTAGAATTGATCAAACATTCAGGTAAAAACCTATGTAATAAAAATAAAAATAAAAATGAGGAACAAACATTGCTCCTTAAGATCAGAAAAGACGGATCAACACCTCCCAATCGATTGATTCCATCGTCCTGAAGCCAACCAAGCAGGGGGGCTTTGTTGATCGTCACCGGTAAAATTATGATCCTTCTCTCTTCGACGACCTCCCACAGGAAGGGAGACGCAAGAAAATCACATGGCCCCGGCATCTCTTCATCATGGATTAAATAACAAGAGGTGTAAGGCGGAATGGATGGGATGGAATATGTGGAAAAATGAAAACGAGGGAAAAGATTTATCGCTCTGAAGTTCCAACTCACCGAAGAAAAGGGGACAAATTAACTGTGTGGGGGCATCCTCGAACTAGGCTTGAATAGGCATTTAGGAATGAGTCTTCTCATGAAGATGGGAAGTTGAACGCATTCCAAGGGGTAAAAGCCCGTGGACGTACAGCACGACAGTTCTTCCACGCAGCGGATATTGGCACTGGCGAAAGTGAAAAAGACGAACTCACCGGCCATGATTGAATCCCCCAAGCGTGCCCTCCGCGCCTGTGAACATTCAGGACGCTACATTCAACCAGGGTCTTCGCACGGACGCCAATCAACACTACCAGTGAACTATCCCTTGTCTTATTTAACTCTTAGCCAGGTTTCGAATTGATTCGAGACGCACGGAGCGTCGAGTGAAATATGCATGGAGGATCGAGGTAGGTCCAAATTGTAATGAATGGGATCACCACACCTGGCACGCTTGTGTGTCATTCATGCCTTCCGGATGCCTCGGAAAGACGAAACACACTGGGACCATGGAACGGGCCGCCAATTGCGAGAGTGCGCAACCAAAAGGGGAGAAGAAATTCAAACTCGGAGATCTTCGGCCTTCGGTAGATCCAAGGCCAACAAGCAGTTACTTGGTATCCATGTATGGGGGTTTTTTCCTGGAAAAGAACATCGAAATAGTTACAGAAATCAGTATTAACTCACCACAAGGGCCTGTATGCGGCATACAGAAAGGATGGGGAAATTCTGCACCTCTTAACGGCAGCCATGCAACAAGACGGGCCCCTTTTTGAAAAGTTACACAACCAATCTCCCCCTCCTTTCGACAAGCTCGGTCGTCCGACCGGCCCGAGCACCTTCCAAGTTTTAGCTAGTTCCCATTGCATAGACCGGATTGTCCACTCCGTGCTCGGACCCCTCCGATGTACCGGCCCAAACGATCATCTCAACCCAAAAGGAGGCAAGCTGGGTCACGGGGCAAACGCACATTATGGCACGCTTGTTGTTGCACATTCAATGAAGGTTCAGGTATCCATTGAAGGGATTATACTTGGCAGGAACGGGTTATGTAAGGGCAGGGGAGAAGGAAAGACTACATAGAGTTGGGGGGACTATTGTGAGTACTGTGTTTGCGCAATCATATGACAGCATGGAACGGCTGGATATGCCCGGATAAAGTATATCCTCGGACATAAGGTTCCAATCCTGACGCCTATGAATGCCACGCTAAGGAGATGGGCTCACTTTTTCAGGTATCTTGGATGATTCGTTGAAGCTGAGCCGCGGATTAACGGCCGAGCAAAAGGAACGGGAAGGTAGACGATGATGAGCGAGAGGGACGTGTCACGAGAACGCAAAATGACTGTGCCAGCGGGGTTGGCTGGCTTACGACAGAAGTCATATGTTGAGCAAAGGGATGTCCACGCCTTGTTAAGGAATACGGACCAAGGTGTCACGGTGTCACTTCAATGAGATCCAAAGCAGAGTCCGATTCCTACCCCTTCGAGAGATCAGCAAGCTAAAAAGAAACACACAGGATTACAATACCGGTAGCACTTGCGCTTTCGGCTCAAATCGATCCACTCAATCAAGGCTAATCCGGGAAAAGGTCCTCGGCCAGACAAATGACGCTGAGCCCGTTCATGAAATTTCTCGATTACTTACTCCGTAAAGAGATACGGAACCAGCCCCAGAACCGAATGTATAAACCATCCACAGGGCAAACAATCCGAAAGGGTTCCTTTTTTCTCCGCGACTTGACCCTTGAATGAAGTACTGCTCACGAGGTCGGAAATTACCCAGAGCAGAAGTGGATACGCCCCTCATTTGGCGCACCGTCATGATGAAGGAAAAAAGTTATCGACGCAGAGTCGGCGTAGTAAGCTGCTGATCGCTATCACAATCGACCCATGACCGATGTCACGTTAGTCAGTGGGGGGGGACGGGTCCCTACTGTTGCTAAGGAGTGCAGACCTTTTGAGCTCTCTGTTGTAGGTCCCCTGTGAGTATAACAGCATATAACAGCATAGCACCATTCAGGGAAGAGGGTTGCTCCAGTCAAGTGCTCCACACAGTTGCGCAAATCCGATCCAGTGGACGAGGTCCACTTTAGTAGAGGCTGGGATCCTGCCTAGGGATGAGGCCATAACGCACGTGTGGGAAAAGGGTACCCCACACACACCAACTCCCTAACCTTCCGTCATGGTTGATCACATTAATATTCCGTGTCCGAAGTCGTTTACACCTCACAAAGTCCTGCGTTCGGGCGCAATCAAGTAATACTCCGTGGGAAAGAATGACGGCAACTTGCGGTCCGCGCGTGCACGGACACATGTCTGAAAGGCGAATCCCGCCCCAAGGCTTTCCGCTGCACTTGCCATGTTAGTGTTTGACCAACCTCCCGTGGCCCCATCTTTATCATGGATGAATGCGCATGCATGTGCGAAAAGATATGGATATGCTTTTTTTTTTTTTACACACACGCAACGACTTGCAAATTACGTGCTGCAACCGCGTCAACCTTCCGTCTATTTTGCGCTATCAAGTCCAGCTGACCACCACACCCTCTTTTGCATGCAATTGAACGTTTGGCCTTATTTAAAATTAAAATATATCCCAACCGATTCGTAGGGATTCCGCGATGAGCTGGAAGCGAGGAAGGGTGCATCGTCCATGGTTTCAACCGATCAATGCATCGATCTACATTACAGCGCGGGGGATAGGGCTAGACCTAGAGCCGGACTCCCCAGAGAAGAGAGGTGCCCGGGTCAACGAACGATCGGTTAGTAACCGACAATTCTTGGGGCCCCGCAGGCAAATCTGCATGCAACTGGGTATACATAACTGCTTTTTTTGATGGACGCTATCCTTGGATCGTACGTGTACTGGTTGGCCCGCTGTGATCTATTTTTTTTCCTCCGTGGAAGGGGGGCTATGCATGTCTGGCTTGAATGTAAACAATCGTCAAGGTCAATTTCACTCGATGGCGCTCATTCACGTATGCAGCGGTCACTACCGCTGCACCATCGATCTAAACCATCTATGTCTTCTCGTGGGGAAATGGTCTGGGTCAAAGCCTGGAGTCCGACGCGCGCCTTTTTTTTTTCTCCTTCCGAATGCTTGGACAATGTGATCACTGGATCGACGACGAATTATTTTCAAAGCTTCCTCCAGTTGTTTCCTAGCTATATCGAGCCATCGCCTAGGTTAACCCCCCCTTAGTCATCGATTCTCTCTCTGCTGGGAACAATCCGAACGAATGAGCGCTTCTTTTTCATTCGAAATTCAATGATGCGGCCAACGCCAGGAGCGCTCCTCAGCTCGGACATGTACGTACGTGCTAGCTCAATAATTACTTTGACTTCCCCCCCTTATCCGACCAAGTATACCTTTCGGAAAATGCGACACATTGGCCCATCTGACATGATGGAATGGCACACACTCACGCGCATCAATATTCAGGTACATACTGCAGGTCTAGTCGCTGAACACACATCTGAGGCTGGCGAAATGCTCTCAACCAGGAACAGAATCGTGGCTGCACTCTCATTTTTCGCGCGATCGATTTTTCTACAACGGTGTTGGTGCGAACTTCTGGACTGTAGGCAAGGGATGTCCAACGTAGGATAGAGAATGTTTATTCTGGCAATATATATATATATTCAATTAACCCCGAACCCTCACTCGATATCGACAACCATGAAATTGTTCGTCCCATTACAGTGGTCATGCTACAAATTGCGCGCTGTATTTCATACTTAGCATTCGCCTCATTTCATCCAACATGAAATGGCATTGGGAATTGGAGCGGTATCTTGCGAACGCGGCTGTTCTTCCAAGGCAATGATGAAGGAACGGCCGCTGAAGCAGTTTTCAAATTTTCCAGGATGTGAACACCCGCGTGCATGGCATATATCCACTTACAACGATTATGTAACCGCTTTCCATAATGAGAACAGTGCTTGAACCGAAAAAGATGACCCCCTGGGGAATCACCCGGCCCGCCATCGGTCGGTAACCGTGCTACCGACCCTCAACATCAACTGCATTACAACACATAGTTCAAGAGCGCTAACCGAAGAAGCGCGCAGCCACCCCGCTGTCCTTCCCCTCCCATACAAACAGGACCTGAGCCGCATAAGTAACAGGGGTTTACATAAATACAACGGGCTCGACCAAGTATTACCGAATCCCAAAATAGGCAACATTAGTGCAACTGTCAAATAATCGTTCTTGTCTTCGACTTCAACATCACAGAAGTTGAGCCGAAACCCCCAACCTGTATGAAGGAATGATATGTAAGTCGTCCCTTTCTTCTTATGTATCCATTGGGGAATGGAATCAAAAGAATCACCTTGTGTATCCTAACCACGAAGGAAGGAACCATCTCAAAGGATCGAAAGCTACGTCGAACCCCTTCTCTTTTTCTTTTCAACGTTTCAAGTCGTCGTCTGATGCAACAGCACATGCAGATCATACATGACCTTGATCAAGCACCTATGTATTGATTCACCTATCTGGGCCTATGACCGCTCGGGTTCTCCGTGAACACCCTGATTTTTTTCATCAGGGACCTTCTCCCCTCTCCTTCCTTGCACCGAACACTTCTCCCATCTCAACCCCTATCAGATACTAGATGTCACCAATATTCCTGGATATGTAAAGCAGGGGCCATTGAAGGGTCCATGTATTACATATATTGGCTAAATATATTGTACCAGGATGCTGGGAAGGGCGCGAAGGTGATTGACGGCCATGTACATAATTAGAATGCTACTTGGGGTTCCCGGACCCCTGGTCCCGAACGTATCTAAAATAGAAGTTTCGAATCAGGGGCGCGCGGGCTCACTTTTAAACCTGGCGCAAATTCAACAGAGCATGAGACTACCTCTGAATCAGGATTTACGCCAGAAGGGCCGTTATGTATGTGGTGCATGTTCATGTTGTCAGAGCGAACTTGATTTGGTAGGCTGCTTGCCGGAGATTGTGCGCAGTGAGCTTGCCGCTTATGTATGTATCGCCCCCGGACGGGCTACACGTCATGTGTGGGCGCTCGGGTGATCCCTGACACCGTTTATGGTTGTACGGGGATAACAGTCCAGTTGGTCCCGGCGTCGAAAATGTATTTATACGTGTTTGTGCCGACAATATTATCTCAGCCATTACCGCTTACTGCTCTATTTTCTCGTTTTTCTGAGCATTAGTACTGCTGATGCTCGGCAAAAAAGAAAAAAGAAAAGCAATCTTAAGCTTATAGAGGCTTGGTCAACATACTATCTATGCTTCAGCTAGGCTAGGGATCGCGCTGTCACTATCGAGTATTTGGCGCCGCGTCAACGCTGCACTGTGCGGGCGCGCGCAGTCCATCCATCTATCCATTAATTTTGATCCATCAGATTCGTACGGAGCGGGCTGCTGTGCTGCATGAATGGAGTGCGAATTGTTCCGTCCTTTCGGCACATACATGCAGTTCAAGTTGCATGCATGATTATATTGATTATACCAGGTCGCAAGTCCAGCCCCCCTTCCCAGTCGCAGTTAAGTACCGCATCATGCATACGTCGCCGATGGGGGAGGGGGCTCAGTCGTCCATTGCCACAACGTCACATCTATACGTCGTTTTAATTTTAAGGCCAGCCAGCCCGATGTGCATGGTTTAGTCCCCCTCTGTCAGTTCGCTGTTAATAATTGTGTGCTATATTACTTAAATAATTCGTTTCGGGGCTTGTGTACAAGTCTACTGTAGCGCCTAATGCAGCTGTCTAGGCGACTTTGCGATAAATTGAAATGGGGGGTCTGGATCGATGGGGATGGGCCCATCCACCATCACACCCACACTCACACCGCTCCGCTCGCGGCGCCCATTCTTTTGTGCAATGGGTCGACCTGGCTATCGGTTCACAACGCGGGTTATGTATTTTTCGCTTACAATACCGGTAATATGCGATCGATCGGTAAGTGAAGAACTAGAGCCCACGGATGACGTTGGAATCAATCGCGCTGCCGGAAGCGAAAAAATTAATGCATGCATGCATGTGGAGGCACACGACCTTATAGCACCTTTAGCTATGCAAAGTTGGAGTCAGCTGCTTTACATATGTAGTTGCTTAAAATGGGTAGACGTGTGCTTGTGCGCGTATAAGTTTGTAGATGAGCGCCTATTACTTATTCTTTCATGTGCGGCGCTGTGGAGTTGAGGTGCGCCACTCTGGAATCATCATGCATGTGCAAGTACCACGATCAAATTGGCGTCGACGATTCTACATATTTGTTTTACTTGAAAGGGTTTGTTGCATTGGCAGCTGCGATAACCACACCCTTGAATTTCGTTTTTTTGTATCTATCCATCCTTATCGCATCGTTTCTCTACGCAAGGACGGGTACCGGGTGCATGGGCGATAAAGGTGTGGTTATGCATATATCATATCTGGAAGGGTTCGCGCTTGTTCTTGACATGGCATGCATGGGAAATTTGTATCCCTTTTACGACATGACTTCCACGTGTTTCGGCACGGAGGTCCCTATATTGAATTGGTCCTTATCGTTGATGGAATAAAGGGCGTGTCATGAGTTTGGGGGAATGGCCGCCCTTGCGCGTGCCCATGGTTAAAATAGCATTTAGGGGGATTGGGCTTGTGCGTATAACAAGGTTGAATTTCGCTACGTCATGCGACCATACTGCTTCATGTGCAGAATGGTCAATGGTCGGGGGGGTTCGGCTTGGCCCGGGGGTCAGGGCCGGGGCTCCCAAATGGCGGTTGATGGCGTGCATGATTGTGCGTACGAAATGTTCACAGCGATGGGCGGTGGTGGAGGGTATGGGGTTATGGGAATAAAAGAAAGAAGCAGCGTTGGGTCGGGGTCGGAGGTGATCATATAAACGGGGGCGGCTATACTGTCTCCATAATGTATAGACCGCGCGCTTTCGCACAGAGTAAGACGTAAAATCCAAGATGCGGTTGTGTGTATGGGGGGAAGGTCGTTGCTTGGACGACGTTTTGCTTCAGCGCTATTGTAAGCGCTGCAAAAAGCGTTGAAGCGCGGGCATTAATCGAATTATGGTTTGGCCGGCCGTTGATGGAATGGCAGAATGGAAAAAAAAAAGGGTCGGAAGAAGTTCTAGAACGGAATGCATTTTTTCGGGTGAAAATTACGGAAGCTGGAAGTTCTTCCCCGTTTGCAAGGCACGAGGAGAGAAAGGAATATGTAAAACAAATGAGATGTGTTGATGTGGATCTATGTATGTAAGTGCACGCGCGCGGGCGATGGTTGGGGGGGAGGAAAGATACTCTGTTGTACCTGAGCGAGGGGATCATCATCATCATCAGGGCAACTGGCAGTACATACATACATAATGACTGCACGCATTTGTTACGAATCACTCTGAGAGATGAAAGCAAGTGGGGGGTTCGTCAAACATCTTTGATCCATATTGCAGACGACGGGGGGCGGCCTAAGCTTTGGGACCTTGGATTCTAAAAGGCCCTTCCATTCGAGAAAATTCGTCCTTCCAACCACCATTCCACACACATACACATACACATACACACATTCTCAATTGTTTCTTCAAAAGCGGGGAGTGTCCGGCCCTTGAGAGAATCACCCATTCAGTCAGAGTTGTGTGATGGAAATGGATTGGGAAAACAAGCGGGCCACCGCAGACTACCTTGTATGGTAACGGAGCGAGTGAACGAAGGTCCAAATTTGGCAAGTGAGTGGGAAAGGGAATAACTTTTGAAATCAATCAATTATCAAGGGAAATCTAGAAACACCCGAAAAAAGTATTCGATTTTGTTGAGCTCTTTATGAAGGGGGGAATTGAATCGGGAATATTGTGTTAGCGATATACATTCATAATTATTTCATTGTTTTTTTTTTTTCTTTTCAACCGGATCCTTTCCGCGAGTTTTGTATTGTATGGATATTGCGAGTCACACATATAAATTTTACCTAAAGTAGAATGTTTGGGGATTGTATTGAGTTGGTTGTGTCTCGTCGCTGCTAAATAGGCGGGCGACAACAACTCTCCCTTCCCCTTCCCTCAAGCAACTCTTCGCTCCTCTTTTCAACTTTCCACGCTCTCCAGCACTCACTCCTT
>NW_024067137.1:0-140337 GCF_015039405.1 Cantharellus anzutake | reverse complement strand
CCCGTCACTCAATGAGGGTCATTCTGCTGCTAAGAAATTGACCAAAGAATTATAGCTGGATGGGGTGATGCTTTCACCAACACTTTTTGAATTATTAGCTGTGGCAGCGCTAGTTAAATTATAGTTCAGGACTTTGACAAGACAGCACGCTTTTTCAATGGCCTCCGGGCGTGGACTACGCGCAATGATTAAGCATGCCATGTCGAGTTCCAACAGATCAGGTTGTAGAATGCGGCGCTCTTAGTTGGGACATTGATGCGTGAGATCCTGTTACCGGGCGGAGCGTCTGTGCGTTTGGCAAGGCAGGCATCGTGAAGAAAACACATTGTTGCGATTGATAGGAGATAACATAGGAATTTGTTAAGTTCCGGGAAGAACGGCAACGTACCATCGGGCACATCACGAATGTTCATCAGGCTGAGACTGTGCCTGCCAGTAAAGTTCGATGAGCCCTCTGGCTGAGGATGGCGCGTTTGGAGTTGGTGGGATCATACTCATGAGTCACTATTGCCTTCGAATGTGTGTATTTCCCGAAAGTATCGGTAGGGGCAATTTGAGGCGCGAGGGAGGACCTGGTCATGTCACAACTATAATCATCGTTCCATCAATGGCTCGTAGGGCGGGAGTCCATTGTAGGCTGTCTCGTCGGCGCTGAGGGCTCTCGCGGTCTCTGTGATCATCTTCCCCCCCCCCCCCCTCGGTCATCTCCTTTGGCGGTGGATTACGAAGCTCTGAAGAAGGGAATGATGAATAGGTTGTAGAGTTGATAACTAGAAGAAAAGAATATGTGAGATTGGAAGCACCGGAGGTGACCTTCGGCCGAGATGCAAACAACAAACCGCCCACCCTGCATCCTACCCAGCGAATTGGGCGCAGACTCCGACGGCGATAACGTTACCAGGTTGAGTTGAAGGAAAGACATCAGGGCGACTCGCCAACGGGTCCGGAGCACCACTACCTGTTTCCTTCCTCCTCGCTCTAAATATTCTACCCTCGTAAAGCCCAGCCCCCTTTTTGTTCCAATGAGAGCCAGACCATTTTCCGTCCATCCACGACTTTCGGGGTCTCGTGCTGGGGGGGATTCGAGTATCATCACATCAAACCAACTCCAACTGCAACTGAAGTCTTCCTTGCGACTGAGCCAGCGGCCCTGGTCGCACGAGTTGGTGAACAAGCAGATTTCTTTAACGGGTCTTACGAAATATCCAGAGGCAGAGGCTGGTATGAACCAAACATTAAGAGTTCAAAACAAACAAAAATTAGCTGAGGGGAGCGGGACAAACCGGAGTCCTCATCCAAACCCGGGAGACCAGTTTATCATCAGCATCCACTCTGGATGAAGAGCTGAAAGTGTAGATGTCATCGGTGTATCCGCTTCGTCAGGAGTCCATGAGATAATGTTTAGAAGGAATATCAAATCGAAGACTCCTTCAAGGACGGATCACAAAGGTACCCTTGATGACGGCGTCAGAGTCAGTAGCCACTTTGACTTTGATAGTCGCTCCAATGGCGACAATTTCCCATTCACTGAACCGGGAACACATCTGAATTCCAATAACATTGCCACCATGCTAATGGTTAGTGGCATCAGGCACAACGGCAGAGGGGAAAGGGACAAGGGCATCATGCATAATTCAGGCGACTGGATCAGTTCACTGTTCTAATCAAAAACGCTGTTGGAACAACTAGAATACACCGGCCTTCCGATATGGCTGGAACGGCTCTCCCAGGTCATCGGGAAGCTGTCAGAGTTCTTTTTGGTCTCGGTCGCGCCTTCATCCTTCATGATCACGAGCCCGAACCATGACCAGCTACCGAGATCAGGTTGTCCGAAAATCCCTGGTGGTGTGAGATGGGACTTAGTTGGAGACGAGTTATGTGCTTGTTGAGATCGGCCGTGATGGGCTTGGACTTAGCCAAATCTCGGATTGCACTTTGTCATCCCACGAGGACGATGTTGAACTTTTCGTGAGCAATAATTCCGATCCTGTGAGGTGACGCATCCATTGCTTGAGCGCTACGACCATCGGTGGTGGCAGCGGGAGGCATCGTTATCAGTGAATGACGAGAGGATTCAAATGGATAACACGGACAAAGTGCTTCTGAACTGTTGGATGCCGAAGCGTCGCTCCCCTTATATACACAGCAGAGTAAGGACTCGAGAAAAAAGGAATCAGATTCAGGACAGGAGTAGATGTTTTCAGCTCCGGAGTGGCCATGGGCTCCCGCACATGATGTCCCTCGTGCCTGGCATATACTGCAGGCCTAGGGCTGGAACGAAGATGGTTAAAAATATATATGTAAGCGTCTTTTCCACCCGTTCTATTCAGGGAGACGCTGTATGGAACTCTTAAGCACGATTTAACCACGGCATCGTGTATGACCAACCCAGGTCAAGGGCCTTGAACCAGAACTGCTAGAGATATTTAGCCAGTAGGGCTGCCTATATTTCTCGTGGCGAAAAGCTCGTGGTGACTATATCTTGTCTTGGGTATGATCAATTGCTGAGCACAATGAGCCTTCAAGTGCCAGCAAATCATGCCCTTGTGTAGGCGCTGCCCCTGGACAGCGTATCCCTGTTCCCACCACTATAGTTTCTCAGAACAGAAAACACCTTTATCCCCAAGTGTGCACGGCGGGCAGGAATCCGTATTTTGTGGACCCATCCATCAGTTTGCGCCTCGGTGTGTCCTATATAATCATGAGAACTGGCCCAGCTCGGTTGGGATAGCCAAAGATAGAATACGGAGCCTGGGCATCAAACAATGATAAATAGAATGGGCCATTCATTCTCGTCCCAAACACAGGCAAACAATATGCAGAGCTCGTTCTACACACTTGCTACTGCCCACATCTCCTCAATACTACCTGTTTCGAGGGCAAATGTTCGGGCGATACAGAGTCAGCGTCTTCCAGAGCCTTTAAAAACGAGTCAGCTGGATACAACGGATGTCCTACCTGAACATGCTACTGAGGGTTCAATACTTTGTGAACCACAGGCACACGTTCTTTTGCGCGTGTTGCATGGGCGAAGAACGATAGAGTTATCTTCCTTATCAACTGATGCACCACCTACACGCTTCTCTTTTCCTTCTAGGCTCTTCCCTACTCCTTCAGTTGTGTTTGATGATCCCGAAGTGCACATCATAGCCCTAACTGAGGATGGTTCTGTCTATCGCATGGTCTTTCAGACGCCCAAGCTGTGGTCGGACGATTACGCGTCTCGCAACTGGATCTCCGAATACCATCTTAAACATTCACCCGAAAACATTACTGGGCCCTTGCATGTGAAGGAGGCAGGAAGTATTTTCATTGGGTTAAGAGACGGTGGGATTCTGAACTTGGATGCTGTACGGATTTCATCTGCCTCGGAATTCTCAGGTAAGTTCTTTCCTTAACCACACATAAATGTTATGTTCACTGGCATTCCAGCATGGAAGGAGACGATTCTTCGACCGCCGTTGTCCCTGACATTGACATCGCTCATCCCGTTTACTCGCCCCCGACAAGGGTCTTCTCACACCATATCGTTTGCGACCGTCCCCAACCCCTCTCCTTCCCTCGTTGTTTTCTCTCTTCATCGCGATCGAACCCTTCGTGTCTGGGAGACGGGGGTCTGCGTCGCCAGCATTGGTGTTCCAGCATTCATCCCAGATTCTTCGGTCCGTGAGGCATCCTCTTCGCGTACTGCTACTATATTGGGGCCCGAACCCAGGCGTTTGTTGCAGGTTATTCCACCTGAGGAAGGTGACAGAATTGACGAGGCGCTTCAGATCTTGGTTTTCATGCCACAAACTCAAGGCGGCTCTTTCTCCTTATACGGCCTTTCCGAGAAGAATAATGGCGGTCAGCGAAGTTTGGAATATTTGTGGTCGAAAAATTGTTCTGAACCAAGTCAGTATCGACAGCTTCGTGACTTTATCGTCACCGGCGACACGCTCTGGGTCCTTTGGGATGATGCTGGGAGTGCGCTGGTTGAGTATACAGATTTTGATGTGGAAGGTGAAGTAATTGCATCATCATGGAATTCCGTGAATTGCGATGGGGAATCGTACTTTCCATCTCCTCGATCAGAAGAAAAGAATCTTCCTCAAGGCTCGTTTACCGACTCCTACCTAAGGGCATTACTCCAACCCGGTTCATTTTCAAAGTATACACTTAGAGCTGCCCTGCAACAGTACTCATCGACTCTCATGAGTGTCCCTGGGGCTCATCACCCGATCTTGTCAACAACCTACCAGACTCTTGCGGAGCAAATTGCATCAGTTGTCGGTTGCACCGTCGATCTTGTGGTCGATCCACAGACTGGCGAGCAACTCTGGGTTCCTTATTGGAATACGCTCCGAAGAGACTGGGAAGGTTTCCTTGCGCGTTGCCGTGAAATCGAGCGCCAAGCTCGGTGGCCCCTTCAGCTTGGTGTTTCGTATTTCGGCGAGCCACTCTTGATAGAGCGTGAACGGCTTTGCGCAATCGTGAAGACAGATAAGGCTATGCAACTGCATCAATCTGTTACGAACACGAACGCCCTACAGATCCCTGGGACAGTCGCCTTGTCTCGGATTGCTCATACTCTTCGTGAGAGTTTAGGCAGCGCTAAGGCGACAAGGCTTGATCAGAGTATACTAGATGTGGTTCGATCGGATCCGAAGAGCTCCTACCTCGATCTGATGCTCCAAGTTTCCCAAGGAGATATAATGAAAGCTGTACCCACCGCTACGTTGACATGGGTTAATGGCCAACTTGCGCATTTCTCAGATGTTGAAGGTGCGATTGTTGAGGTCTTGCAAGCACTGGTCAGTCTGGATACGGTCAAGCTGGAGCAGGATGAGGAGACCGAGTCTATTGATGCGCCACCGCTCAGCTGGCAAACCGCTCTTTTGACATCGTTCATCGCTACCTCTATCAAGGCTCGTTATGACATCATACTTCCCCTTTTCACTCTTCTCGCCTTCATCATTGAACGAGATCGGGATTCACAGACCGGATGGCGCCATATTGCGGGCCAGGCCTTCGTAGCTGTTCAAAGCATCTCACTCTTGCATCATATCGCGATCTCCCCAGCAGGTGACCCAGAAGCGACCTCCGCTCGGCTCGCAGACGATGATGTCGCATCGCTTATGCGGAATATGACTGTATCTGGATATTCTCGTCCTCGCCACACCATCGCCTATTCCCTCCTTCATGTCTTTCTCTCGTCCCTTTCATTATCATTCCCTTCACATGTCCCTCCTTCAGTGGCCGCGCACAGATACCTATTCAGCACAGGCCTTTTACGTGTGCTCGCCGCCCCGGAAGTCTCAGAAGCAGAGGTCCAGCTGATCCATCGAATTTGGACACTGGGATTTGCTGGGATCGCCAATGAGGTTGCACAATGGTATCCTCGGTCGCCAGCAGTCGCGTATTTAATGGGCCGTACTTTATTGGACCTTGGGCGTGCAGAAGAGGCCGCGGATCTGCTTGAAACTATAGCGTTCTGCTTTGGTAAGCAAACTGCCCACTCGTGGGGTTTGTATCAGCACTCACCCCGGAGTTGTATAGGCTCCACTGGGGCACCTTGTCAGATAGACGACGAGCTTCTTCGCATAGTTTTGCCCGCAGGTGTATCGCCTGATTCGTTGTTTTCATACTGGCGACATTTGATAGGAGTGTTTGACGGATTTTCCCTTGCTGCGCAAGTCGCTCGTTTTGCGAGGTTAGCTCTTGAGTGCACGGATCCACTCGAAGTCAGTGATCTTTGGCTACGTCTATTCAAAGCAGACGTCGATCTTGGGCTTTATGAGGATGCTTATGAGACTATAATCAGAAATCCGTCAAATGAACAGTAAGTATTGGATCAACAGTAAAGCGGACCTCTTCGTGACCATTGTAATAGGCAAAGCGAGTTTGTTCGACAACTTGTTACCGCTATGTGCGAAAATGACGAGATAAATCGGCTTTTGAGCCTGAACTTCATTGGGTTTCAAGCAGATGTGGAACAGGCAATTCTGTTCAAGGCTCGGAATACGGATCCTCGACAGAAACCCGACTATGCCCAAGTGCTACATGGATGGTACATCTTCAGAGGCGACTACCGGGGGGTGGGTCTCACTCGTTTCTATTTTGCAGAAGTGTTAATTTCTCGCTGGTTTAGCTGCTGCCGCCATGTACCAGCATAGCAGGCGTCTGGGTGAAATACAGCTGTTACAGAATCTGGACTTCCTCGAGATGGGTACTTTGCAAGCGATGAGTTTGCTGACTTCCATAAACGCCCTATCACTCGCTGACACCGATGATGCCTGGGTCGAGTATATCGCTCCTCCATCTGAAGCTAGTGTAGTGAGTTTTGGTATTATCGCATTTCTGGTCTCTCATCTAATTCATAACATCAGCGCGTGAAGGTGTCTCAGCACATCCCGGAGGAGTATTTTGCATCCGCTGGCATCAACTTTGAGGTTGTCACCATCTCTGAGATGAGACGAGAATATACACTTTTGATGTCTAAGCTTCGACTTGCTCGAGAATCTCCTAATTTGCAAGGTTAGGGGTCTGTCACATGTTCCCCTGACGCAATGGCTGATGACAGCTGCTCTAGTGCGAACGTTGACGAAAGAGGATATCATTGCGCACTATGTTCAGTTAGGACTATTTGACCTGGCAATGTCCAACGCACGGACATTCCGGCTGGACATGTCGTCAATTTTTGGCATTTTGACTTCGAGATGCATGCGGATAGCAGAACAAGGTGATGATGATATGTGAGCATCGTCCTTTGGAACAGGGTCCTCGGCGCCTGACTTTTTCTCGCAGAGATCCACTCGAATGCCCTTGGTTATTTACTGATCAAGTGTTGGGCTGGGAGGGCACAAACTCTCAACGAGCTTGGCGGTATTTGCGACTTTCTTTGGAGTCCTACGATTCGATGGACGGAGATTGGAGTTATCACAAGGTCGTATTGCAGAAAATTATTGATCTTGATCGTTTTTAGTAGAGTGCCTGCTTGGTTATCAAAGTTTTTTATGGTCAGTCCAAATGAGTTGACGGGAACCCCAGCGCACATGTTAACGGCGATATGGATAGGATCATCAACCAGAATATTTAATTCGAATGTCATTGAAGTATGGCCTAGTCGCCCAGGCTCTCTCCTACAGTATTGCCATGGTACAGCGGGTGTGTACTGTTGCACTCTCCCACTTCATTGGATTCACCAAATTTGATCAGGCCGCACCTGCCCGCGTGAATACTCCACAAGCATCATTTACCTGGCTACCGTACAACCTCATCGACCAAGTATTGTTGGCTGCCACTGAGGAGCGGAAGGAAGGCCTTCCCGAGCCACCGATCGCATGGCCCAACAGCTCAGGAAAGGACTTTCTGCTCGGATAACGTACCTTGAGAAGTGGAGCAAGATTGAAGGTTGATTCAGTTGCATTTGAATTCACAACAAAAGTATGCTGTAACGACGATTGATATACCATAATGTAGTTCATACTGCGTATGTACATCGCAAGAAGTCTAGGTGCTGTTCACCTGGATCCCCATTTGGTGGCTAGCAACCTCGCATAAATAAAAAAAAACCACAAATACAAGGAAATGCTCGCTAATGAACGAGAGAGGATCTTTGCTCATGTTCTGGTTTAGCAGTAATTGGTGCGATATCACCTTCACCCGTTACAGGGTAAATATGCTCGATATCCGCAACATCAGCTAGTTTGACATACGGGAACGTCACTCGCCTCACGGCCGCGATGCGCTGGCGCCTGACTTGCTGGTTCTCCTCACTGTCCGTTTCTGGAGGCGGGTGACAAGCGACAAGAATCTTGAAGCATCGATCCGCGATGGGCATCTCGCGGACTTTTCCAAACGTTGAGATAGCTTCACTCAAATTGGAACGGAAGTGTGCTGCGCCAGGTTGATCAGGGTTGGAAAGCAGTTGGTGAGTATAGAACATCTTATTATAGAAGCTATGATGAGAAATGGAGAGTCACAGAGGTGAAAAGGACATACGGCAGAGGCGAAGATATTGTAAGGGGCGTGTCCAAGATGACCAGGGACCGTAAGAACAGCGTTGTTGACGTAATCGGGTGTGGCACGAGCGTGCAAGGCGACCAGTTTGGCTGCTGCACCGGCCATTCGATCATGAGCGGCTGCGGCTTCTTTAGCTGTCGTGATTATGGTTGGGCGATTGATGCAGAGACGAGTGAGATTGCACAGCCCTGAGACCGGGATTGGTCAGTGACTTTGGGGCAAACGAAGCAGACAGTTATTACCATAAAGATACATGCACTGAACGCCGCGCCGCACCATATTCTCGCTCGCGTTACGAGACATCGCGTAAGCGATGCCAAACTCATCAAGTCTCAGATCAGATGGCCAGGTGTTTCTGCCAATCCAAAAGCGCTTGATCATGTGCGCTGATGGTCTCGAAACGTCATTGGCTTGACACAATGCAGGTCTTCCAATATCTGACCAACGAGAAGGGCGTACTGGAGCTCATATTATCAGCAAATCGCGCATCTTCCAACAAGAGGGCAACTCACTCGGAAAGATACAGAGATACGGCAAAATAGAATCATCGGCGGCGAGTTGACCCGGTTGTTGGAAGTCTGGCATGGGGAACTGGGTGTCAAAGGAATTATTGCTGATTGAAGGGGGCCTTCCCAAGAGAATGCAGTGATATCTTCGCGAAACCGGTGAGTGTGACCAAGATTGGGACCAGATGCACTACTTACCTCTCGAACGATAACACATTCCACCAGGCCCACCTCCGACGGGAAGCAACTTCGGGGGGATACACCAATGCTCAGGATCCCTGTGGAGTCCCAGGGCTGTTGCAATGCCAATCATTTTGCTTGCGAGGGAATATATATCTTCTCCGGAATCCCCCGCTTAGCACCACTGTAATAGTGGGCCATAAGCAGATGCAACTCAAGAAGCTCCAGAGTCGGTTGGTGTATCCAGTCACTGTTTCGGCGTTCCAGAACTTCCGTGGACAAAGCTAGGAAGCGATCTCCAGTTACCTGTAAGAGATGTTAGGGATAAGCGGAACACGCAATGGCAAACTCACCATGGCAGGTTCTGGAAATGCATTGAGGATATTGTGCGGCCATGGCGTATAATAAAGTCCAGTCCCGCAGATAGCAAAGAATGTCGCGAGGGTCATGTCATCTAACTCATCCTCCTCGACAAAACGGTCAACTCTGCGCTTTAATTCCACCTCGTCGAGATAAGACCATATCCATGTGCCCGCTGTCATGTACATTTCAACGAGCTGTTGAAGAATTTCTTTGCTGTAGGGGATTCGACCTATCAAATCTTTATTCAGCAGTGCATGAGGAAAATTCAGACCTTGGAAGTTGTGGAAGTAGATCTCGACAGGTCAACTCATCAGGTTCGGCCATTCGCATAGGCGATTGGTTAGTCTCAGTGTCGTAGTTCTAAATGGGGTCATAACACTGGTAATCAGCAGAAGGGAGAAGGGATAATAGAATACCTTGAAGTATCTCAAGAGAGGGGTTGTTGGACACGTTGCCCCAACATAGTAGCCATCATATTCCAACGAATTCAATAACATGTCATGCGCAGCAGCGGCTTCAGGTTCAGGCGAAGTATTTCTGCGGCTCCTTTGAGCTCGGTAGTAATTTTGTAGCGAAGCGATGGAACGCTGCATTTGACTGAGCTCTCCTAGAGGATCCGGCCTATGGCGAGCAATCTCGTCTATGTATCAACGTCGCTACAGATGGTGCAGATTACTCACGCAACAGTACTCTTTGGGCCAGCATCCTCTTCTCCGGCATAGCATTGGCTTTGTATGCCCCTCATTACGCATCCGCTGCACGGTCTCGCTCGGTTACATTTGAGCTTTCCCTTAGATTTCAGTCGATGTATCAAAGAGCCAGATTGACACGGACATACCTTGTGAAGACGGCATGGTTCACAATTGATCGCCTTTCGTGCCCTTCTCCGCACAGGTTGCTCGGAGGACGCTGCCGTGTGCTGCTCACTCATCGTGCGTGGGGCTAAAGTGTAAAGCCGTAGAACTGCTTCCCACAGGCGGGAGATTTCCGAATTCGCCTTTCGGGAGCGAATAAAACCCAGTGGCAGTGCGGCACTTGGAAAGTACTAGAAAACCATCGAGCTGCTTGATGTCGGACGTGAGCCTCTAACTTCTATCGTTGCGGTTGAGGAGGTCTAACGATAGCGCTGCGGAACAGGTAAACACACTCAAAGACCAGGGAAACAAGGCTTTTGCTGCGAAGAAGTACGACGAGGCTATTGACCTCTTTACCAAAGCAATCGCCCTCGATCCAAAGAACCATGTTCTCTACTCCAATCGAAGTGCTGCAAAAGCAGGGAAGAAGCAGTGGACGGAGGCTTTGGATGACGCGGAAGAAGTAAGTGTTCAACCAACGTCATCACTAGCATTTAACACTTCTTGGCCAGTGCATCCGAGTCAATCCTTCCTGGAGTAAAGGTTATTCCCGTAAGGGGGCTGCCTTGCATGGCCTTAGACGGTGGGACGATGCCATAGCTGCATATGACGAGGGTATTAAGCTTGAAGGGGATTCGCCATCACCGGCCCTGACGAAAGGTTTGAAGGAGGTTGTAGACGCGAAAAGTAAGCTCCCTACACCCTTTTCGCGGATAATGTAAGTCTAAGACTCGGGTAGAGGCGGAATCTGGAGATATTGGCATTGGGAAATTATTCAAGGACCCAAACTTGTTTTCTAAGCTGGCAGCGAACCCCACGACTGCCCCTCTTCTCGCCGATCAAGGTTTCGTAGCTCAGGTACGCGGTCGCAATTCATGTTCTTTCTTCTTGTTGACGTGGGATCTGAAGCTACAAACGATCCAAATGAATCCTCAATTGGCAGCCTCGTGAGCGCTTCCTCCCAGAAAGGATCGTATTTATGTGCTAATATTGTGTTATAGTGCATTCAAAGACCCGCGGATGATACAAGTAATGGGTGTTCTCATGGGCATTGATATGCAGGGGTTTGCCCGTCCTGGGGGCTCGGACGAGGTTCCACAAGGGTTCGAGCCTTCGTCCCCCGTTCCTCCCACCCCATCTGCCTCCACCTCTAATCATCCAACATCTCCCAAACCCGCCTCTTCTAGCAAACACCAGCCTCCTCCGGCGCCCGCATCGGAGCCAGTTGATGCACCCATGTCTGGGGCAGGAGAGGATGACGAAGAGGCGAAGGATAAGGCCGAAGCATTGAAGGAGAAGCAACTCGGCAACTCGGCATATAAGAGGCGCGATTTTGAGAATGCAGAAAAGCATTTTCTTGCTGCCTGGGATAAGTGGCCCAAAGATATCACTTTCCTAACCAATTTAGCCGGTGAGTTTTTCTGAATTGGCCGCATATGTATACTTATTCTTTCTTCGTAGCGGCACACTTTGAGGATGGCGATTATCAAAAATCGATCGAGGTTTGTGAGAAGGCCATTGATGAAGGAAGATCTGTGAGTTCCGGAAGCTCTGGATCTTAATATCATGTTCACTGTATTCTCTCGAAGATACGTGCCGACTATAGATTGATCGCGAAAGCATTTGGGCGCATAGGGACTTCTTATGCCAAATTGGATGATTTGGAGAGTGCCATCAAGTTCTACGGGAAGAGCCTGGCGGAACACCGGACTCCCGACATTTTGGGAAAATTGAATGAAGTGCGTCGGTAGTTGTATTTGCCTACGAGCGTACTGTTTGACCCATCTTCTGAATCACAGGCACAGAAACTCAAGAGGGAGCGCGACCTTCAGGCGTACATAAATCCTGAATTATCAGCCGTCGCCCGCGAAGAGGGTAATGCGCTCTTCAAGGTAACCTGTCCATTCAGCCATTACTTCTCTACATACTCATGTTATGTGGTGTGTCCAGGCTGGTGACTTTGCAGAATCAGTCAAGTCGTACACAGAAGCCATTAAGCGTGACCCCGAGGATCCAAAAGCATACAATAACCGTGCCGCGGCGTATACAAAGCTCGCTGCTCTCCCGGAGGCGTTGAAGGACGCCGAAAAGGCGATTGAAATTGACCCTGCTTTTGGTCTGTATATCGTTCTTGTCGCATTCGCCACCTATCTGACATGGCGACCAACGAATCAGTCAAGGGACACATTCGAAAAGCAACCGTCCTGTATGGCATGCGTGAGTACACTAAAGCTATGGAGGCCTGCCACAAAGTATGTTCATCATTTAAACTGTTAATTCCTTGCTCAAGGACTCAATTGGGACATGACAGGCAGCCGATGCTGACACCGAACACAAGCACGTCCGTGAAATCGAGCAGGAGCTGCAGAAGATTTCGATAGCGATATATACCCAGCGCGAAGGCGAGACTGAAGAGGAGACGCTTCAGCGGGCGATGAGAGATCCGGAGGTGGCTTCTATCATGCAAGACCCTATCATGCAGCAGGTGGGTTTTTTGACCCCGCCGGCTTCTGGCACATTGTACCCTTGATGTTATTGTTGTACGTGTAGATCTTGCAGCAGGCGCAACAGGATCCCAAGGCACTTCAAGATCATATGAAGAACCCTATCGTTCGCGAAAAGATTCAGAAACTGGTTGCAGCAGGCATTATCCGAACTCGATGAAGACGTCCGTATGCTCGACTTTGTGGTTGTACGTAACTATTTGGTGGTGACGATCCTGGGGCCTCTTGTTTTTCTAGTCTCACTTCATGAGGTAACTTTTCACACGTTACATAATGGAAGCCAAAGGCTCGGCTCAGAAAAGGAATTAGTGTTGAATATGACAAATAGGCGGTGTGATTATGAGACTGTCAGAACGGATCCGGAAGTACAAACGTGCGATGCAAAGAAACATGTGCGACAGCGAAATGATATCTAGAATGAAACGGGTGGATCTTGTCCAAACATCCAGGTAAGATGAAACACAGACTTGCAGTCGTTTGATAGTGAAGAAACGGTTTACAAGCGGCGACGAACCCAGCTAATTGAATTGGAGTTTTAGACTTCGTTCCCAGTACTAGAATTGGCGAGAACAAGCGTACCTGTCGGAAAGTGTTCCACTGTGATCCATCAATTTGGTGTTCATGTTCGGCGTAACATCGTTCCAAGGAGTCGGGTTGTTCTTGCGGTCCCAGACGACTAAATTCGGCAGGAGAGGTGGATAACATCAGGAAATTGGTAAGAGGGATAAGAAGGATGCTATCTCACCGTCGGGGTGGCGGGCCAAGCGGGACACGTACCAGCCAGCGCCGCCGCAAGCGAGACCTACGACAGCGTAGATTGGGATAGCCTAGAGCGAAGAGATGATTTGTCTGGTTTATAATGGTGTTGAGGAGCTCCCGTTGTCCTTACCTCTACAGCAAACCAAGTCTATACGGGAGGATTGATGTGAGGAGTTGTCCGCGTCACCTCGAAATGAAGAAATGTGAAGCGTTACCTGCCAAACAGTCTGCAACGCGGACGTCAGTTCAAAAGAGCAGTTTCTAAATAAGAATGCTTGCCTTGCGAGCAGCCTGAGCAATAACCATAATTATTGAGTGAGTAAAAGAGAGAATCGAAAAAGATTGGGGAGCTTGGCCAAGGCTTTTTATGTTTTCCTTCAGATGGAACTGACCGGGATTCAACAAATGAATATAAGCTCCGAAGAGTCACGAGGAAAAACTGGATCCGTATCTCCGGCTCTAAATAACTCCAAACTCGGCTCAACACTGTTCAACAAAACAATTCAAGACCTCGACCCTTTCGCGTCGGACGCGATGAACCCATTCCCTTACGAGACACCTTCGCGTGTCATGCGTCGTCTTGAAGCCGCTGACGATGTAGAACTCCCTTCACTTCCCGAATTGGAGATGTTTGAGCATTCTGGAATGAACGATTCATCCACTAGTCTTTCAATTTCACCCTTTGCTGAGGTCGTTTCGAGAGAAACAACACTCATGGCTGGTCCTTCTCAACATACACCTGCTGGATTATCTCAATTACGCGCTTCGCGCTACACTGGTGTTACAATCTCGTCTAATGAAAGATTCGCAGCATCCATACTGTCCAGTGGCACAGCTGTCATGAAGCGAAGTGAACTTCGTGAAGAGTCTTTTGAGATCAGCAGAATTGACCCTGCTTCATCTGCTCAAGACATTGCATCTCTTGTTATCGACGGACCAAGTCTCATGGAGGAAAGCATGGATCTCTCGTTAGGATCAATACTGGGTTTGCCTGGGGAGCAGAATCTATCCCTGGAAGACGCGCTTGAGTCTGTCAGTTTATCATCGGTGCACAAGTCTCCAAGTCCCGTACCAGAAGTTGAAGTGAGCATTGGTCTGTCACTCGCTGCTTCTGATTCTCAAATCATACCAGGTTGAGTCGACCCCTTCGAGTCCTTTACGCAACTCCATCTACGTATCCAAACGAAGACCCATGCCACGTCTCCGCGAGGATTTTCTCAACACTCCAAGCTCGTTGTCTAGTAACTCGGTACAGACCTCCGCGTCACCTTCAGCTACCCCAAACTCAGCACACAATGAAGACATTGAAGCTACGCCAATTCCTAAACCACGGCATGCCGTTTCCTTCCGGGATGACTTGTCTGAGGTTTCTGCGCCTTCAAGGTCTTTCTCCCGTTCGCGGAGCGAAGATATTCCCGAAACGCCAATGCCTCGTGCGGTAAGCTCGCGTCTCCATGCAGCAGACATCGAGCTTCCTCCATCACCTGCTGTTGAAAATGACACTGAAGCTGGAGAATTGGGGGAAGGAGGCTCCGACGTGCGAGGGCACCATTCAGCAAAACCTTCCACAACTCGTCAACCCCTCAAAGGTGAGCTCTTGATTATCATTGGTTCCCCCCACTGACAAATCGCGCCTAAGGCATTCTTCGTGATCACAAAACCCCTTCTCCCCAGTCATCAACTGAATCTCAAGATATCACTGACTCCCCTGCAGTCCCTCATTCGCTGCCCACTTCTACCCCAAGTGCCAAGATCCTCGCGCCTTACCACCCTGCTATCACCCCAGCCGACCGACACAGGTCTTTTCTGATGTCGCTCGTCCAAACAACCAATAGACCTCGTTTCGCAGCACCTACACCGCATCCTCGAGCGAAGCCACGGCTTTCACACCCACTTTCACAAGTGTACACACCGGGCTTGGCAGAGAAAGACACATCCTTTATCTCCACCGCGTCTTCGCACGATCTGGCCACACATGCCCGAGCCAATGCATCTTTCGACCCTACGACCGACATAGGGGCTAAATTTAATCATCTCAAGCTCAACACATACCTGCATGGGCTGAATAAACACTTGAGCGAGGAGAACAAACGTCTCCAGGGACTTCTTGGGCAGCAACAAGACGTACGAGGCGAGAGCGCATCCCCAAAATCCGCCAAGGTTCTGTCTGACATTGTGCAAGCACTCCAAGAGGACTTGGCTCAAATGCAGGCAGAGCGCGATGAACTAAGGGATGAAGTGGAGAAGATGGATGAGATGGCGAAGGAGTTCCGCAAACGTGACGAGAATCAAGAAAAACAAGTCGAATCATTAGAGTTGCGTGTCAAGAAGGCTGAGGAAGAACTCAAGCGACGCACCGAACTGCACGCAAAGAGTGCGAAGGAGCTTACGGAAGGGGCAGAGGCCATCATCAATGAAATGCAAGCCAAACTAGATAACACGGAGGAGCAGGTGAAGTCGCTGCGCACGAGACTGGTCAAGGAAGGGCATGAAGCCGAGCGAGTGCGTGAAGCCGAGGAGAATGCTGAAGCACTGAGGGACGCGAAGACGAAGGTTGAAGTGGAGTTGGTCAAGGCGACGCGCGAGGCGAATGATCTAAAGGAGCAAGTCGTAATTCTAGGTAGTTCTGCTGCGAAGCTTGAGGGGGATGTCGAGAGGCTGGAGGACAACCTCGCGAACGAGAGGGCTAACGTCAAACGCTTACAGGAAGAGGGCGAGATTCGTACTTCCGAAGATCGCAAGAAGCTGATCGCTCTGGAAGCCAAGCTGGCGGAAAGACAAATGCTTTTTGAACAGCAGGACCAGGAGATCCAAGCGATGGACAATGACCTTGCCAATGCGATGTCTCACGAGGCTTTAATGGAGGAACAGGTTCGTCAGATGGAGGCAGCTCTCAAGGAAAGTGAGGAGAAACTTCAGATCGCGGATGAAGATATACGGGTGTATCGCAGGAAGGTCGAGTTTCTTTCAAAGGAACGTGAACAGGCTCAACTTGAGGCTGCCCATGCCCGAGCCAAGCTTGGGAATCCTTCGGACAGTCATGAGGCGGAGGACGTCTCATCGACATCTGGATCGTCCACAACTGTCGCAGAAGGAACCCTTCCTGTCTCCCAAGCAGAGCACGAGCGCATCGTCTCGGACCTCGAAGCCCAGCTGGAGGACGCCGAACGTGAAATTGGCCGACTCGAGCATGCTATGAAAGAATCGCCTGCGCTTGAAGCTATCAAGAAAGCCAAGACGATGCGCATCGAGGCCCTGGAAGCGGATAACAAAGAGTTGCAGGAGCAAGTCACTACTTTGCAAAGCGCACTTCAGGATATAGCATCGACGAACCCCAATACTCGCACGCCTATGAAAGGGAATGCAAGCTTTGGGACGATGCGGGGGTGGACTACGCCGTCGTTGTTGAAGACACCAAGGACGCCCGGAGGAGCGCTTAGAGACGTAAGCCCTCATCATACTGTGCAGTATCATTTCGCTCAGTTCCCCATACAGCTCTCATGGCTTCAAAATGCTTCGATCTCAGGGAGCGTGGACATCCAGCCGTATGTCGCCCGCATTCAGGAGCTGCATGAGCAACTTGACGAAGCAGGCGAAAATCTCGACCAAATGGTCAACGAACTTGGTGAAGCAGGCCTGAGCGTCGTTAAGCTTACCGAAGCCCTCCAAGCGTCTCGAGGGAGAGTTGACGAGCTGGAGAAAGAAGTGGGCGCTTGTAAACGAAGTGAAGATCGTATCCGTAAGCGTTTGCAGCGGTGTAAATGTGGACAATGTGGCCGTCGATTTGATGCTTCTAATTTGTTGGTCTTGGCTTCCAATCCTTCGGCAAGGTAAGCCCCCCAATTGTGTTATTGAGGTTCGCCCACCGAAAATCGTTTCAGCTTCGTTGATGCGGATATGACCACTGATGACCCTGACAAGTCGCGCATCCACTTGCGAGAGGCACTGGAGCAAGTGAATCATGAATTGACTACCCTCAGATCGCAGTGGGCGGCAGAGAAGCAGGCACATATCAATGAGAAAACTGTTCTTCGAGATGCAGCAAGCCGCCTCAATGCAGAGATCAAAGTCGAGTCGGGTAAGCTGGAGCAGGAGCGTCGAAAAGCCAATGAGGATGCCAAGAGGATTCAGAATGAATCTGAGCGCGAGAAAGAAATGCTACAAATGGTCGGTTTTACTCATTTCTTCTGAATATGTTGCCTGTTGACTTGAGAATAGGAATTGGATCGTGCACGGAAGTCGATTTTGGCAATAGAAAGCGACCTTCGCGAGGAGAGGAATAAGCTTCGTTCCATCAACACGGAACAGAAGCGCGTAGAGAGGGAAAAAGCAAATATCGTGGCCAAACTGAGTCAGACCGAGGCTGTAAGTCCCCACCTTTTGACCCATTAAGTCCATCTTTATTCATGGCATACCTAGCATATGACTGATGTTCGCGAGGAGCTTCAGAAGGCCAAGCGCGTTAGCCGAAAATTGGAGTCCGAACTTCGGGGTCTGTTTATACTTTGTACTGCTTTGTACCAGCTGCTGATACTTGGCATTAGAACAATCTGGTGCAGAGGAGAAGATCCAAGAGCTGACTAAAAAGTTCTCAGGAAACCAAGCCCTACTCGATACTTTACGCAGTGAACGGGATACACTCATCGCAGAACAGGCAGAGCTCCAGCGGAAGTTTACCAAAGCCACTGAAGTAAGTCATCTAACTGCCAGCATGATACCTTGCTTATGGGCTCCGTTAGGACACCGAAGCAATACGAAACCAGTTGTCCAAGTCTCAAGCTGCACACAATGATCGCAGACACCAGCTCGACCTCCGGGCAACCGAGGTTGAAGACCTCCGACTTCAGCTACAGGAACAAGCTGTTGAATTGCACGACGCCGAACTAGAGAAAAATCGCTTAGCAAAAGAGCGTATGGAAGTGGCGCGAACAATAACCACTTTGGAAGCAGATCTCAAGAGAGTTCGCAGAGACGCAGAGAATATCCGAAAGGATGTGGCCCTGCTTAAAAATGAACGGGCTGGGCTGTTGGCGAAGACTCATGAGGACAAGCTCACCATTGAGAGGGCACAAGCTCACGTTCGGCAGATGCACAGTCAACTTGTTGAAATGCAGCGGAAGGTCCGGGAAGTCGAGGAAAGCCGAACTGCTTCAGCACTGTGAGTGCGTTTTATTTGTGCGAAGCAGGTCCTCTAAGGTGATGATTTAGCGACTCTGAGGCATTGGAGAAGTTGAAGCTTGTGCACAATAAAGAGTGCAAAGGGTTGATGCTCCAAATTCGATACCTGAAGGCAAGATGCACACGAGAACATGCATTTAGGTTGGATCTTGGATATCAGAAAGTGTACCTCTTGAAGGTTCTTGAGGCTCACAACGTAGGGTACGGCTAATTAATTGACCTATTGTCAGAGATGGAACTAACCACAGATGAATTTAGTGAAAGGAGTATCCTTGCATCGATAGCACGTCTCGGCTTCCCTCCTCCGAAAAGGACGAATAAATCCCTTCGAACCATTGTTATGGCTGTGATTTTCGTGCATAGAACGAAGTAGGCTTCCGATTCGACATTGGTATCCGAACACTCACACTATGCTTAGAACCGCACGGGAAGCTTGGCTGCTCAATGTCGCTTCCAAGCAAGCAGTCCAAGGGGCGCTGGAAGAAGTCAGAAAACGGAGAGCGACCCAAAAATCTTGAGAACCTTGGCAGTATTTATCATATCAATGATTTCGTCGCATTCCTCACATGTGGATTGTAATTAATTTATTTGTATTAGTACATGTAGTACGTCTGCTTTTGTAGTACAATTTTATGGTTTTGAGCTGGTTTTCGTTATGGACTTCCGAGCAACATATCGGAAGCCGTCCCTAGCCCATAGATAACCAGCACCACTCCAAACTGTCGTTCCAGCGACAATCCACCTTATAGTGATTATGAGTACTAATTTGCTTGCAGGAGGGCAAAGAACAGCATACTCGAATATCCTCAATGGCATCGATATATCAGTGGGCCACAATGGACTCATAGTCAGGGCAGCCATAAGAGCAAGTTGGAGACCCGTGTTCACCTTGAAAGAGAAAACATCAGGAAACCCCTGAGACGCCTGGAGACTCCCTTACTTTGCTGATCATCGTTGGTCTAACTTCGGCAGAAGGGATACTGAAGTCCCAGTAACGCATGAAAGTTTTCTGAAAGGGAACAATCCACTTAGAGTGGCGAGTTGGAGCAGGACGGAACATACTGGAGGAGGAAGCGATTGATATCGAATGTAAAACGCAGATATACTGAGCGCTAAGTCTCGTCCCAAGATGATGGCGGCCAGGGGAACTATAGACAATTGACGTGAGGATAATCCTCAAGCCCTCCTTCCAGAAGTCGCACCTGACAGCAGTCCTTTGATGGCAAGCGTAACAACAAGGGTAGTCATGAGAATTTTGTCCGCGGCTGGATCAAGAATGGTGCCAAGGACGGTATGCATGTTGTATTTCCGCGCTAAGTATCCATCGACCTGTGCAAGTCCAGGATCAGGCATTCAATGCGACGGCCGTCAGATGGAATTGGTACCCAGTCAGAGACACCAGCATAAGCAAGAAGCAATGTTGCATTCCTGAAGTCCCCTTGCAGGATGGACCAGCCAAGGATGGGGCATGCTAGGATTCTGGATGCTGTAATGATATTTGGGAGTGTGTAGATGTTTTCCCGAAGAGGCAGGCCAGTTGTTTCGGAAGAGCTTAGTGATGATGGGCTGTCATTCTGCTCAGTCCTTGAATGAGATCTCCCAGATACAACTGGCTGCGAGGCCAAGTCGCTGGGGTCATTCTTCCGGAGCTGAGAAAAATCGCGATGTGGGGACCATGAGAAGAGTAAACTTGTTTGCTTCTGAAAAGTTATTATTTTGGGTGTTACGCGAATTCTGGATGGCCGTGCAACCAGGCCAACGCGACTATGCTCGAGGATGGAGGTGAACCGAAACGTTGGGGTTGCGGAGTAGCCACATTGCACGGGTAACCGTGTACTTGAATATCGGCCTGCCCTAAGTAAGAGGGTTAAACATAGAAAGGCATGTGTGCAGATATACGTACATAGTGTGTGTGTTGGGCAACCTTTGACACGCATCTAAATAGGCAGCCGATTCAACTGGCAGCTTCCGCCATTTCTAGGCTGGACCCGACCTCTGAAATATAAAGTGTGTTTGTGTCCAGACCCTCTACAGTGATCTGTAGCGTTGATAGAGGCTAGCCGCCAAAGCCTGCAACCCGCTGCCTGCTTCATCTCAACGATGTCTGGTCGAACAGTTGCTTAAGGCTTGTCCAAGCTTGTGAGAACGCGCCGCACCATCTATTCCTTTGATTACCGGTCCTCGAGCCTATCGTACCTGCCTGTTAGTGCCTCGCTAGGTTCAGCCCTGCGCCGCATATGTAGACACGAAGGCTCGCTAGTTCTGTATGGAGGCCCGGAGTTGCGTGATTGCAGACGAATTTGAGGCTCAAGAATAAGCATGGAGATTGCAACGATTTTCCAATTTTGTAGCGAGCTAGATTCACTGTGCGCGGCTGGTGCGCTTTAGGATGCCATGGATTGGGGGATTAGACAATCGAAGCTTGGTTGCCGCGACTTACGTGCAAGCTGCGTCCATTTACGGGAAGGTCTCCTCTTCACTTCGATACCTGTAATGCATTTTGTGCTTGTGAGTCGGGATAATTGGAGTTAGCTCCAATTCTCCGTGCTTGAGACGCGGGATTGGTGAGGTTGGATGGCCTATGCCGCCTGTCACGAATGGTGGGCATGCACGAGCTCAAAGTACCCGGTTCTGGACACGTTCAGAATTGTACAGACTCGAAGCGTCACACTTGTAGTATTGATCATATATAATCTATGGGGGGCTTTTCTGCGCGTTCGTCAGCAAGCCTCCAGACTCTCGGTGCACCTCTATCGATATTGTTAACCGATCGGCTGAAGTGATTCGAAATTTATGTAATATGCAAAATATTAACAGTGTACTCCGTTCGAACTGGATGGAATTTGTGGATTGATGTGGTTGGCGTCCTGTTCATTGTTATGTATGTATTGATAGGTACCTTCTTGTTGGATCAAAGGAGGAAGATAGTGCTTGAAACATTTTGTTCGTGGGGTAGGACACCCTTTTATCGCTTGTTTACAACGCCGCGTTTCCCCTCAGTGCACGGCACGGCTGGAAACCGGGCTTCCAAAGGTGGTAGCCAGATTTCGTGGAGTAGAGTTATCAGCATCGTTGCACATGGGGGCTTGTTGATGCGAACATAGGGACATGAGCAGGATCGAAGCCAACATGCCACTAGGTTGAGTAGAGGGTGAACCCCCTTTTGAGGACGTGCATCGCTGCGTTAAAAGGCTATTCTAAAAAAACCCATCCCTTTCCTGGTTCAGAGGCAGCTTCGGTAACTAGGTTATGACTGAGCAAGTAGGTTGTGAATAAGATTCTTTCCTGCTTCACACCTCTACCCCTTCAAGATTGGTGCCCTGTCAGAACGTCAGCATTTACTTCACCGCCTCAATGGACTCTGCACACAAGTTTTGGTAGTCGAAGGTACACATCTGTACCTGTTAATGGAGAATTAATGCGAAGAATCACAGTCTCGTGGGAGTACCTACCCCATCCATCTAGTGATGTAAGCGACAATGACCCCCCTGCATTGGGATGTTGAGTGACTACCGTAAAATCAGAGCCCATTACTACTGACCAAAATAAGTTGCATATATGTTGCTCATTGGCAAGCCAAGCCCTATCCGCTCACGCCCCCGATCGTGACTGGATTCCAGGCGCTTTGCTTCGGTGGCACCAGTTCCGAGCCCCGCCGCGCCTAATCCTCCGTGCTGAGCTAGAATCTGAGCCGCCTTATCTACTGGGAGTAACCGCTTCAGTTGTTCCCCAATTGTCCCCACTATGCCTCTCTTCAGATGCGAACTAGCATCCACGGCATCTCTCAAAGCGCCGAGTCGCTCGCTTTCAAGGCGTGCAGCATTACGCAAGTGAGAGAATGAATATAGACTTGTTGGGTCCGGCGTTGAGAGGCCACCACCTGAAAAAAATGAGTAACTCCTTCGAACCCTTGAGGAGTAACTTACCATTATCCGAAATTCTTAGGCTGATGTCATCAGTTGATGCTACTATTGTTACGCGGACGTTGCGTTGTCGTGATTCCCGGTCGGAGGGATACTTGAAGGTGCGCGTTGCCCGAATGGCCTGGTATAGGCATTAGATCGCAATTCTGTTACAACCATAAACTTACATTGTTCAGAAGTTCAAAGATGACATAGTCCAAATGTTCCTGTAGAACGTCAATTTAGCTGTGCTCATTGCGATCTTACCTGAAGATACCTTTATGTAAGAGAACCGTGCATCGATGTGTCCGTCAACGATCACGTCTGGGAAGTCAATGACGTTGTCTACATTCGCCACTTCTGCCTCATGCACATTTCTGAGCAGTGACACACAGTGGTCGATGCTATTCCGCACACTAAGGTTGGTATAGATTATTCCTACGTGATCGCCAGGCGGGCTTCCCATCCTTGAATTTTCACTTGTACTTCCCTCCAGGGACTCGGTAAGAGCAATGTGGTGCTCCGCGAGAACTCGCCGTGATATGCGCGAAACGAGCATTCTTCTCATGAAGGAATCGAGGTGATCTGGAGAGAGATGATGCGATGAAAGAGATAATCCTAGAGAGAGGCGGGGTATCACGCCAGCGCTGGAGTCCGCATGGGGTTTAGATTACTCCCCTAAATAGGGACAGTGGATAACCTACTGAGCATCCAACAGTGTCCTCAACAGAGCGCAAAACTTTTCATTTTGGCTCAGGTCATTGACTGGCGGGAATCGACGGAACCTGATGAGACCGTTGTATACAACTCTCTTCTGACGAACGCGTAATTCTGACCTCTCAAACGCGTCCCAGTACAGCTGAAACCATCTATGTGAGGATTGGCCCATTCCATCTGGTGAATTTCAGCATACCTCGTAGACTTGAGCGACAGAATCTTGGGTCACTACTACAAATCTGCGGCGCTGTCAATATCTGCGGCGAAGAATGATTTCCACACGTGCTTACGGCAAGGCTTGCATGTCACGAATGCGGTGAGCGAGACGGACAGGCAGTTCCTGTCGGACATAGTTTGCGCTCTAGCACAAGTGGTTCGTTTCATCAGAAGACATAGATTCGGTACCACCGAGTCAATCGTGCATTTACTTTGAGGAGGCGCTCGGGATCCATGGCTCGTCCAAAGAATACCTGTATTCGTGATCGGATCACAAGTGCCAAAGTTCGAGTAAACGTATATGATTCATGGGAAAGTCAAATCCATACCAACTGTCGAAGAGAAAGCCGCTTAGTCTCTCTCCCTGCGAACAACTCCAGCTGACGATTCCGGTAGAACTGTAAACCGGGATCCGAGGGCGGGTTGACTTCCCAACTTGATGTGGAATGTGACGCTCTCTCTCCAATCCAGTGCACACACGCCAGCGGGCTTTTAGGCCTCTGCAACAGCTTCAGGGTGTGGTGACTTCGCATGATGAGAACTTAGTCCTCGAGATCACGCGATTAGAAAGAGCGCGCGCCAAAATGTGCGAATTTCAATGCATGTTCCTCGCCAACAATTGGTTATCCAATATATGAACCATCTCAAGAGAATAAAAATAGACTGTAACTACGTGAGGTCCAATCTAAACCCACTATTTCGTAAGGCCCGTAGTTGATCCTCGCTGACCGGGATCAACCGCACGAAGAACTTTTTGCTTTGCGTAATAGGCCCAGAAGCAGCCCGGCTGTTCCTTGTAACCCTTCCACCCACCGTCTTATTTGCCTCCTGGCCTAAAGCAAGCGTTCGTGCCTCCTCCGCCTTTTCTTCATCTTCGATGCGTACCATCCACCGAAGACATGGGATGTAATCGAGGAATATCTCAGGGCGGGGAAGTAAGGGGCATGATAAATCAAGGAGTTTTTCCATACTAGGCAAGATTTGCGCCTGGTATTCTGCTCGTGAATCAGCAAGCTCCAGTGTCCGGCTCCAGAGTAATCGGTCTAGGTGCTTGCCACAGGTTTTAGAACCTAGCATTGTCGGGTCTAAACGCAAGGCAATGTCTGTCGCGTCGGCAAGTAGCGTGGCTGCCATTCTCTCGGTATGATAGTGAATGGGAATGGTGATGGCTGTTTCTGGGTATGGCGGCTTCGACAACTGGAAACGTCCGAAAGCATGCTCTGCGTTGTATTGTTGGCTCTCCGGATTTGAATCATGTGTCAGGCCATAACAATCAATGTCCCATGCCTTAATGTCGGTGAGATGAGCATAACATTTAACTTGTACGATAGCACCATTTGGACACTCACTTCAAGCTGGTCTGCTGGACGACGGCCGATGCAATCGCTGAGAGATACAGCCTCGGATAGCACAGATAAAGATTTGAGCGTTTCGTGGCAGTTGGGATGTTGTCGACTAGCGCCCGCGCCATTGATAACGGAATTACGGGGACTAAATGTTCCATGGAATAAATCCAGGTAGTCGGTGTCAGACGGCAAGTCGTGGGGAAAGGCTATGTTGCAAAGGAACTGCGCATTCATAATCGCCTTTCTCAAGTCTGGCTGAACGGGTGCATCTGTAGGCACAGGATGCAAAGGCTGATCAGGCCAATTGAAGGGTAGCCTCTTTGCTTTGGTATCGTCATACAGGTGCTTCAACACCTCGGAATCCGGCAATACGTCATCCTCGCTTTCGATTTGTACGAGGAATCGGAGATACGAAGTGGCAAGGTCCACGGGACAAGGAATGAAGAAAAGTGTCATTTGGAGTGGAAGTTCCAAGTCCGGAACGAGGGAAGGATCATTGCAAGTCAAGATTACTGGGCGTCTTGATTCGCGTATAACGTTGACAACAGCAGTCCAAAAATTCCCTTCCCCTTGAAACAGGACATCTACTTCCTCCAGAAGTATTATGGACTGGTTTGCGTCCTTGGGGTCAGAGTCAGCTTGTGCAAGTGATTCCAAAAGTTCAGAAGGTTGGAGGTCCAGAACAACGCTGCCAGTGTCAGAGCAACTATCTAGGATGTTAATGGTGTCGACACCATCCGAACTTGCTTCGAGATCAGTCGGACTCGGCGCAATCGTCTTTGATGTGACAGTTCTATCAGCTTTCCATCTCGTTCCCCCGAAGAAAGCATCCAAAGCACCTTTCTTCGTTTCAACCTCAGATGCACAGTCAGTTTGACGAGTATTTGAGGATTTTAGGGTATGGTTCTTTTCAACTCCCTCGGCGAAGCTTGCAAGTAGCGAACCGCTCCGCTTGCCAGTGCCGGGGTTGACCTCGAAAACCTCCCACCCCAGCTCCTGAGCGCAGGCATAGACAGCTGCCGTCTTCCCAGAGCCATGAGGGCCTGTGAGGAGAAGCGCGCTAGAAAGATTTGTCGAGAAGTCAAACGTGGGAGATAATTCCGGTGGTTGTCGAGATGCGCGTGGACCGGGGGTAGAACGGACTGGGGACGATAAATATGAATCTTCCCGGAAAGAGTCTATATCACTTTGAGGGATATCTTCTTCCCCGTCCGTATCCACAATCCAATCCTCATCGCCATATGCATCACTATGCTTCTTTCGTCTTTTCTTTGCGCGCTCTTGGACCTTGTCGACTGCTTGACGGATGGTCGTTCTCGGTCGTTTACCCCGGGAAGACGACCCTCCTTGAGACGTGACTCGCAATGCTAGCAACCACTCTTTGATATACTGAGCATTGAGTTCATTGCCGAGGACTTGATTAGCACGATTCGGTTTATACTTGTCCACCCATTGTTGACTCGCATGCGCGAATTGCCAAGATTCGGAACGGCAAGCTCTCAAACGGGATAAAGCTGGGTGCATGAGATGTTCATCCGGTATTGAATTCGAAGGGGGTCGATGCTCCAAGTGAAGTGGTGTTTGAGGACTGGGTGGTGGGGTAAGATTGGATGAGGGGAAAGTGAAGGGTGGAGAAGGGACTGAGTCATGCTTTTGGATATGTCTTGGAGGGAATGGGCATGCCATCGCAGACAGGGGGTTTGTGCTTAATGACTGTATGTGCTGCATACCTGGACAAGGCCAAGGTGCTTCCCTCGGTGCGAAGCGCGCCTTAAAACGGGGGAGTTTCTGTTCAGAGCGCGACAAAGACTTGACTGGGGATTGCGTGAGGTCGATGGCATCATCTTTCGGTGCACACGTCGTTTGCACCAGCTGTAGGGAATCATCCTCAGCGTGGATCACTTCGTTAGCTAAAGACTTTGACTTCTTTGGCAGAAAGAAAGGATGAGTGGTCCTCGTTGTTTGCCTTATCGACGGGGGAGGAGAATCCGAAATGGTGATTGGCCTCTGAAAGAAATCATTAGCTGTCAACATCTTTCTTTCGGCCAACTCACCTCAAATGGAGAGGATTTGGGCGGGTCTACTTCGAGGATGGAGACTTCTCGGGAATAGCTCTCCTGACGCGCCGGCGCTGGTGAACGGACTTCAGGTATAGAAGGCCGAATGTCCGGAAGAGGATCAGGCGCCGACTCTTTGAAGGACTCTCTGGCCGACCCGGAAGTGTCCCTAAACAAACGGTCAAGAGGCCCTGCAACCTTCGACTGCTGTGGCTTCAGAATTTGGATTTTCTCAGCACCACCGACGCGCCGGCAGCTGCTAGGTAGTTCAAGAACAGGCAAATCCAAGAGAGACACGAGCCGTCTTCCGGAACGAAAATGGATCTTCTTCTCTATGGAGGGGAGTCCCGAATGTGGTGCTGACAATTGGGGAACAACGCAGTGATGAGCACAAAAATCATACGGACGCTGTTCACGAGCGCACCAGACGGCGGCGAAGGGACATCGTCCTCACTGCCAACACGCTCTCCCCCAACGCGTTCCCCACTCGTTACATTCGGGTCTCCAGTAAGTAAAGGCGACTCTTCGGCAATTTGGGCACCATCCAAAGAATCATTGGACGCGACTTGTTGAGACCTCGATTTATTGCCACCATAAAATGACGACAAAGTAGTCTGATTCCCCTTCGCTGTCTATAGAGCCAGAAAAAAGTTCACTTCCTTTCGCATCCTCCGAACTGAGAGTTTGCGCGCAACGTACCTGCTGCCTTCGTCTGCCCCTGGTGGCCATCGGTGCGGCGACTCCCCTAGAATTTCCCACGCTTGCTCACGTCGTAGCGGCATTGAAGTCTAGTTACATCGAGAGGGTAATGAATAAGTGGCGGGGAGCTTTGACAGAGCTCTTGTTTTTGTCCGTTGTTCCTTTCAGGATAACCTCTTCACTGAGCGTTGATCGTGTATAAATTTTGGAACACCTCTCCCTCATTCCTCGTCGCCAGTAATTTTAAATCAACTCGCAAACCGCCTGATCACCCGAAGCCATCCAATTCCTCAAAAGTGGAGCAGCATTCGGAGTTAACCTCGTCAGAACGCATGAGAGCACTCGAATCGGACTTAGATTATTATTTTCTCACTTTATTTTCGTGTATTTATTCCGACCCCTGCCCTCGGCGCTCTCACGAGCAGCCTAAAGTTTGCAGGATAAATATCCAGAATAAACAACAACAACAACAAGCCATCCAATTCCTAGATCGAGTCTTGTACTGATATAAGGACTGGTCCATAATCGGTGGTGGTGATGGAGTTCGCGAATGGACAAACTGGCGTCAACGGTGTAGCGAACACCGGCCATTAAGGTGATCTGGCTAAGGAACCCATCGTCATGAGAAGCCCATTTTTAGTATTTATTGATCGCCCAAGACCTGACAAACACCAAAGAGTACCGTACAACATTGAAAAGAAGCACAAAGATAAAATACCGTTACACTGTACATGCAGGGTGGTTGAGAAATGTGTAAACGTGAAGCTGAGCTCATCCTGGGGCTCAAAGACAGAATCAGAAAAGGGGGAGATATTGCGCAGAATGAGATGAAGAAAAAAAGGAAAAAAAAAGGTGGAATGGAAATCAGAGTACCCAAAGATGAAAATTGAGACGCGGAACCAAACAATCCAGGCAGCCCATCAAACGTAAGTAGGGTGGAATATCGTAACCACGGTCGTGAATAAAGCAAGTGAACGAGAGCCGAGAGCAAAGGGATGAGAGCAGATGGGACGTGAAGAATCCGGACAAACTGGAGCAGGGCGACGAGTAAGAGAAGAGGGAAGCATGTGATGGACTAATTAGGACACAAAAGCTGAAGTGGGGCATACGACTTTTGAGATTGTCATAAGAGGTGGGCATGGGGGCATGGGTATGGCCTATAATAGATAAGCTGATTGGAACGTAGGTATTCTCTGTGAAACTGAGTCTAGTGATGTGTGAATCATAACCGAATTTGGGGTAAAGGGAAGGGATTTTTGAGTGGTAATGAGACGGATAGTTCCATCCCCGCTCTCATGTGGGGTGGGGGTGAGGGTAAACAAAAATGGTGGGCCCAATAGAGCATCTTCATCCCCAGGGACCCAATCCCGTATCTAGCCCATAAAGATTCGCATTTCTCTGTCCGGCGTACGGCAAGCCCTGCTGCCCAAATTGGCCCTGCAGTAAAGCCCCACTGGGGCGCGCGACGGCATTCGGTGACATTGTGAAATTCGGGTGTTGATTCCCCCCAAGCTGGGTTTGCCCAGGCACAAATCCCGGTGCAAGAGGCGCTAGTACACGAGGTTGCCGATTAGGCACAGGCGGATATGCGTTGGGTGGTGTGTGAGGACTTGGCATCCCTCTGCCGAAACTAGGAACACCGCCGAAGACAGCCGAGGCGGTTCTGCCGTGCAATGTGGAGTTAGCGGGGCTTGATGTGCCTCCACTGACGGGCGAGTGAGGATTACTTCCATCAACCATGACTCCAGTCCCCGTACTATTCCCTGTACTCCGCAATGAGATAGTTGGACTTGCGCTCCTTGGCGGGCTCATTGGGTCCACACCCGAATTCAAACTGGGCGTCATCCCTCGATCCGATCCCGGCATAACCGTGATTCCCCCAGTCCGATCTCTCGTCGGTTTACTCTGAAAAGCGCCGAGCTTCATCATCGAAGTTCCGACCGTAGAGTTGTAAAATGCCGAAACCGGTACCGAGCGATGATCTTGATTTCCGTAGGCCATTTTGTGATCAAACAGTCCTGCAGGGGGGAGGATGCGTGGGCCCTCCTCCATGAAGTTGGGTGGCGCTGAGGGGACGAAAGTGGAATGGCTATGGGATGCAGGTTGGTGCATGGAGACGGGGAGAGAGTAACGTTGATGTGGGTTTAGAGACGGCCTCACTGGATTGGGATCATTCGCCGAAGCATCAACAGAGAAGTTCCCTTGAATCGCTGGAGCAGAGTGTGTGTTGACGATGATCGGCCTGTTGTCGGTCAATACTTGCACTGCACCATTGCGATCTTCATCGTCGTATTCGTGTTCCTGTTCTTCGTTGGCGTCGTCGACATCATCTTCCTCTACAATACTGGGAGTTTGTAAGCGCGAAGTATCGGCGCGCTGATTAAGCGACAGATCGGAGAAATGTGAATCCAGAGAATATACAGGATCGAGCCTCGAATCCAAAAACGATGGCGGAGCCTCTTCCTGTGGAGAGTCCCCTTCATATAAGGAGGGTAGGATGACATGAGCTGGAGGAGTCTCTGAGGATGATGCCCGCGCCTGTGGTATGTCATCAAAGGGTGAGTAAGGAGCAGACATGGTAATTGAAAGCATGCTCACATTCACGTCCTCAATTTCGACAGTCGAATTGCTCGTAGAACCCCACGCAGGTGCTCGATACATATATCGTTCAGCCTCCTTACGCGCCATACCCTCGGACATTTCGGAATGCGGTCCTGACACGGTGCCGGTTTTCCTCAATCCCCGCGCGCCCATGGGCTTAGCGTCTCGTCTCGAGAATTGCCTATCCATTGACGGAGTGCGAATGGTTTGCGCCTGGCGACAGCCCGACGATGCTCGCTGGCTGTGGGTTTGAATGGGGATGGGGGGTAGGGGAGGTCGGGGGGTTCTCACCGGGGCTGTTCGGTGAGTGCTTGTGGGAAGGGGGGGCAAAGATGACGGCGATGTAAGATGGGAAGTGTGGGTAAGATTGTCGCCCGCAGGATACATACACAAGGAAGATTGTTGCTTTTCTTCATGTGATTGTGTCCGTAGGCGCGCTAACACAGGCCTATCACTATGATTGATTGGTAGATGGGCATCATGACCCATAGGGGCATATTGATAGGGAGATGCTTCGGTTCCTTCAATATGTGAGGTTTGGGGGGCGGGGGATTGTTCCATTACACCCTGAGTTTTTACGTCCCAAGCATGAGAACTCGGGCGCTGATAGACCGGGAGCTGTCCAAGGTCGTTGGGGGACGAAGTCGTTCCCATCGCCCCTCGCATAGTGGGCCAGAGGGAAGAAAGATCGGGGGGGACAAGGCACTCGTGGTTTAAAGGAAATCAAATCGCTTTGCGGAACAAGGCACAGCAGGAGTGAGTAAGGGGGTGAAAATGGTCACCAGAACATTCATTGATATCACGTGCGTTATCTCACGGCAACTGATCAAGAGATTCACTAAAGGGCGCTTCTCGTTGAATGAGATCTTCGTTGCTTCTTTAACTGTTGCACAAAGGCACCCAGTCTACTGTTGATGATTGACCTCGACCAGATTTCAAGAGACTACCAAGGTTTGTATCACCATGAGCTGACGAGGTTCTCGATCCGGGGCTGTGTCGCACTGCTCTCGCCTAACTCAGGCCCTTTTGCAAATATCTGACTGCAATCGTTTGACAAAGAACTAAATGGCACGACGACCGAAACGTGGAGCCGACCGCCAAGTGAACTCGAGTTCTCCCGTCTGGTTCATATCGGTCGTCCTGTTCTCTTTCTCAGTGCGTTCTCCATCATGATGACTGGAGAGCTTCTGATTCAACGATATTGCTCCGCTATCACTAAATAAATAAATATATTGATGTGCCTTCCGCCACGGAATATTCCGAATCGCTCATTTAATTCAAACTCAACGCATTTCGGGAATTACAATGATTTTCCCACGCCACAGGCGACGTCCAGGACTTCGTGGCGCTCAACAAGTGGCAGAGTGATGAATATCTCTCAAACAAGCTCGCAGATTCTGAGCTTTCCGTGGCTTTCACGCCTGATGGGTAAGTCCACCATTTTCAAATTCCGGCCTTACATTTTGCCAACCCATTTCATCGTGCATCCGATTCGTTCTCTCATTGCGCGTGTCCATCTCCTGGGTGCACGCCCGATAACGTGTGGTTTCATCGCTGGGACATGAATGTGCCTCATTCTTCACACCATCGCATGCGGCATTACGAAGCCGCGCAGACGCGTTGGTGCACGCGTCTAACGGCACAACCTATTTTGCAGAACCTCACACCCAAAAGCTGACGATCGGCCAATTACTATCACGCTTGGATCACGCTAACAGTAGGCGCCGCGCTACCTGTCCATACAGCGCTGATGCACATGGAAGTCCCACGGCGCCAGATCCCTCCTCGGCTAACCTGAAGGTCGATCCACATCCAGCTCCCAGAATGTCAATGTACACCCATGGTTCGGGCGACCCTGACCAATCAGACGCGGCGATTTCCCAAAGTGCTTCCACAAGCGAGGTGTGTTATCTTCAATCTCAAAACGGCAATCTCTATGATCCCCAAAATCCCGCATCACCCAAATCGGAGATGGAGGCTTTGAAAGATGACGTGCCAAGGGACGTACCGTGGGTGACTCAGGCATTAGGTGAGTGTGAGATCGTTCGTTGCTTTCCATTAGCTTTCGCGAGTCCACGTGGCTCTGGAATCAATGTATAATCCCTTAAGGACACCCCCCTGACGCCGTGAACATCTGGATTGGCGATCACCGGAGTAAGACAAGCGTCCATTCTGGTATGTGACTCCAAACCCTCATCTTCGACGTTCCAATTCAGAAGCATCCTTAAACCCAACCGATAAGATCCGTATGAAAACCTCTACACCGTCGTCAGGGGAACAAAACACTTCACCCTCTTCCCTCCAACGGAAGGCCACCTATTATCCGAGCGCCTCTACCCACGTGCAATCTACACCCGCCATTCGCCAGACGGTCCACTAGTTTTGACTCCCCTAGCTCCAAATCCGAGGAAAACGGGACAGACCAGTGAAACGAACAAAGTTGATATCGAGGGCGACGCAGATGAATGTTCAGATTCAATGAACAGCGTGGAAGAAAACATGATCTTTTGGGCCTCAGCAGACACAACCGCCCCAATACCTGGAACAAGGCCTGTTCACGTAAGGGTCCATGCGGGCGAAACGCTCTACCTCCCGTCAGGTAGGTCCTTTCGTCATGGGTCTTTTTCGCTTCGATTGAGAAGCAAACGGCGATCTCGACGTCATAATTGCCATATGCAATATGTATATAGGATGGTGGCATGCCGTTGCGCAGGAGGGCGAAGAGGCGGGTGGGAAAGGCGTGGTAATCGCTGTGAATTGGTGGTATGACATGGAAATGAGGGGTGACAGGTGGATCTGGTTGAACATGTTGAGAAGGTTAGGTCAAGAAAAAGGATGTGCTGCGAAGCAATAAACTTCGTCCATGTACTTATTGTCTCCCACTCTTGAACCGGACCAAAAAGAACTTACATTCGTATAGGTTACAGCAATCCCTCTCCTTGCAGACATCTCAAGATGAGATACGCCGATCGTCGTTCTCTTTCGTGAGTAGGATGAACATCCTTCGCCGCTTCATCCTCTCCATCCCCCGTCCAAAGGACATCATCCAGTTCCTCTCCCTCTTCGTTCTCTTGCTTATCCGCCTCCTGCTCCTCTTCTTTCCCCACTGGACCCCCATCATCGTCCCTTCCCGGTTTGAGAATCTCGGCCCACTGTTGCGGGCTTAAGGCCACAGCCAAGATCTGATGCTGAGAGGCTTTTGGTACGATCGTCATAAGGAATTCAGTAATGAGCGGCCCATTGCCGGTCTCGGGTTGTGGTGCCGGTTGTTTCGACAGGGGAAGGTACTCTACCTACGTTATCGGCGGATGAGATCTTTCTTTGTCCATTGTACATGGTATTTTGGTGTACTCACCTCAATGATTATACCTCTTGCTGCACCGCTGGCTCCCCCAGGAGCACCAGGACCTTGCGTTACGCTCCCAACACGTACAACCCAGTCACCTGCAATGGTGTACGTATGTCCCTCAAGCAAAACTTGCGGCCCCACGCCAAACACTACGCCTCTCCCACTGTGAGCAGCGTTATTTTGCCTCGAGGAAGTCCAGTTCCCCGAAATTTGTGAAAGTAACGTGGGGAGCGCCTCAGGTGAGGGAATGGTGACGAATTGGGTGCGAGTAGGTCGAGGCGTTCCAGGGACTTGACGTGTGGGGGGTAATGGAAGCTGGATACTCGGAGGAGGTATGGAAACGTCTTCGAGGAGAGCGTATGTGTATGCTGAAGTCGAAACGGTATAGATGCTTCGGGAGGGGAAAGTACCAGAACGATACGAATGTAATGTCATGGACCACTTCCCTTCCCGTTTACACTAGGCAAAAAAGTCCATGTGTGCTTCATCGGGTGAAGACGATCGTCGCGCACCATATACCCTTTCATGATGTTGTCAAGGAGTGCTTGAAAGTCATCCTGTCCACCATTCTTCCATCGTGCCACCCTGCAATCCTCGGTCTCTGTGAGCCCATCCCTATTTCGAAGAAGTGTCCTTACCCTACAATACCCATATGAGTGTCGAGACGTTGTTGGGTGTGAACGCACAGCCATGGACATTTGCGATGGAACTAAAAGGGTTGACCGAGGTCAGGATGAATCTTCGTGACGTTGGTGAGATGGCCGAGTGGTCTAAGGCGCTGTGTTCAGGTTTTGGTTATAGCCTCGCAGTCTTCGGGCGTGGGTTCGAATCCCACTCTCATCACACTTTTCCTTGGCAGGCATCTAGTCTTTGCATTCTTCAGAATGTGTCATTTACATGGCACTCAGACATGTCAGGAAGCTCGGAGGGACCTCTGGAGCAGACTCCTTCCCAGTCGCTCACATGATTTCTCCGAGGTTTAGCCGCAACTTACGTTGCCCTCCGAAATCTGTCGAGCGACTGGTACAACTTGCAACACGTGATGTTCCCACGCTAAGTTGTAATGAGTTGTACATAGGTTACGGAATATAATTTTTAGTATTTACACATGCGGTCATTGCACCCAACCCAACCCGTGGAGACTAAGGGAGCACATCCAAGGTTGTGAAGTCAATATCCGGGGTGCGCGAAGTTTAACAGTTTATATATTACTTAGTTACCAGTCACTTGTTTGTGCCCGGTGGCATAAGTGGTATGGCGTTAGCTGAGGCTATGCAGTCTTTTTAAGTGGCACATGTTCAATTCTCACTTGGGCAAACTTTTTTTGGGCCCTCCCATGGAATAATTGTTTGAAATGGTTGTTTTCTGTACACTAAGGAATGGAGGGTATGAAAAAAAAAAGTTTCCTAAGTGAGAATTGAACATGTGCCACTTAAAAGGACTGCATAGCCTCAGCTAACGCCATACCACTTATGCCACCAGGCACAAACAAGTGACTGGTAACTAAGTAGTATATAAACCATTAAACTTTGCGCACCCCGGATATTGACTTCACAACCTTGGATGTGCTCCCTTAGTCTCCACGGGTTGGGTTGGGTGCAATGACCACATGTGTAAATACTAAAAATTATATTCCATAACCTATGTACAACTCATTACAACTTAGCGTGGGAACATCACGTGTTGCAAGTTGTACCAGTCGCTTGACAGATTTCGGAGGGCAACGTAAGTTGCAGCTAAACCTCGGAGAAATCATGTGAGCGACTGGGAAGGAGTCTGCCTCTGGAGCTGAGATATCCCACATGTTATAATCGCGGCATTGCAGCCCGATCCTCTGAGTACGATATCACAGTATTATCATTGTTACAGGAATGGGTTCCGGGGAACCCAATCTGAACCGTTCGGCTCACTAATGGAGGTGGCTGCGTAGCCATCGGAGGGAGAGCGGAATGGGATGAGTGTCTGGAAGTACAACCTGTGGGTTGGCCAATGGTAACTTGGTGCTCCTGGGAGCGTACCGGTAGCAAGTATGATGTGGGCTCCTTGAGGGAGCCACCTGGCTGTCTGCTAACGGGGACTTGGTGCTCCTGGGAGCGTGCCGGTAGCGGGTGTGCCGGGAGTGGTTGGCTAGCGGTGACTTGGCGCTCAATGGAGTGTACCGGTAGTGCAGGATACTGGGACTCCCAAAGGGAGTCACCCAGTTGGTGGCTATCGGTGACTTGGCGCTCACAGGAGCATACCGGTAGCGGGAGTTGTTGGGGAAAGTGGGCTGGTGGACCAGTGCACGGTAGTGGGTGACCGTGGGAAGTGGGACCCGCAGGTGTGTGGCCAGGCATCCTGGAGCTGCCTGGACCATATCCCTCTCCTAAGGAGTTGGGATAGGTTACAGTTCCTGATAGGGAATTTCTGGTTGGATGGGAGTGGGAAGCAGGAGGTTGGGCGTGGGAATGCCCTCCTCGTTGCGGCTTTGTCATGGAGAGGATGAATAGGGAGGTGGACATGGTTCCAGGGTTACAGGTTGAGTTTACAGTGGTGGCACAATGGTGAGGATGTTACAATCACGGTACAAGGTTTGTGGGTTATGTATTCGATAATGAGAAAACATTTTCGGCATCTGCCTTACACATCATATGACTTCTAACTATCTAATATAAAAGTTATAATGGTCAAGGGAAGTCCCTTGAAACTCAACAAATCCCCCAGCCAGCACCAAAACCCGGTGGGAAAGCTTGGCATGGGGTTTGATGGAGAAGTAAAATGGGGGGAGGCCCTGGGTCCACCCATGGACCATAAGATTCTAGTCTATATCCATAACAATCATAAGTAAAGTACATGATGAGCACACTTATATACATTTCTGTGTGGTGCAAAGGAACAAAGGCCAAAGCATTGTAAGCGGGCTAGGGATCTAACCCACTAGGAAAACAGGAAAAGACGGGGACTGGATTGGTATCCAACAGGTCAGGAAAAAGGGGTAATGGTAATGGTGATATGGTATGGTCCGGTGTGGTACGGTGCGTGGTGTACTCCAGTCAGTCTCTCACCCCACCTCTCTGGGTGACACTAAGGCGAGGACTGATCTAGAGGTCTTCTTAGTCATCTTCTATATCGTACTACTCCCTACTAGCTTGGGAGGGGCAAACTCAGTGGTTTCTAATCCCAAGGGAAAAGTAGATACATCCTCATGTACAGATATATATGAGAAATGATCAAATAAAAATGAAGGAAAATATCCGATGAGTCCCATGTGCTTAGGTGGGTCATATCGGCAACAAACAATATCGGAAAAAGGAAGGGAAAACAATAATCAAGAAAACAATAAAGCAATAAATGATTTCCAGCCAAAAAATATCCAACTCTATCCATCACCAATGAACTCCCGCTAATCATGAATCCTAATACTCCTAAATGACGCGTTTCCAATGGTACCAATATCGTCCAAATTGGTGCAGTGGTTGCTGAGATAAGTGAAATCCAGTCTGAGTGTGGCTGCGCTGCTGGGTGGGTGTGGGAATTTGGTCTGTGAGGACTGGGAATGTGTCTGGAAAAATAGGAAAAAATCATGGAAGAGTAGAAATGGTATATGAGGACATGTGTGATGTGTTTCGTGAAGTGGGGATGTGCAGGGATGGGGAAATCGCGATATTTGGTTCGTTTATGCAGTACCGGCTGTGCCTGCCTACAGCGTTAAAGCAATGAAACTCCCATAAAAGGGAACAATAACCGTGGTGACAAAGGGCATCGGAATGCCACTTCAACACCATAGAGCTTGAAGAGCCCAAAAGGCCAATCCTCCCCCATCTTCCACACTAATGAGTGCCAAGAGACCAAAAATCTTGTTCCAGGAGTAGGTGTTAAAATGTGCCGATAAATTCCCACTACTCTGTAGCGGGTCCTACATTTTTTTTCTCCCCAACTCAATTGTCCTATGCACAGGGTCCTGTATGACCTCCAAACCCAAGGTCCATTATCTGCCCCATACCTCACTCCCTTTTAAAATATATATATGCGCTATGGCGTGTTAGACTCAGACCCATATAAGAGATCTAAGGTTATTAAACTGTACCTATGGCATGTTAGACTGCACCAATACATTCAGAATGATACTCAGAAGTAGTAAAGAAATCCTCACCTCAGACCTGTATAAGAGATCTGAGGGAGGGGGAGTAGTAAATAATGTTTGCTCTCTTTATACACGGTATAACAGAGAGAATGAGGGTCGAACCCCCAAATATCGTTCAATAATTGCAATGATATTAGAACTGTCTCAGGTAGTCACCACTGTCAATAATCACATTATTGACAGCTGGATGACAGGGCCGATTGTTGCATTTCCAACACTCCCAACCTAGGGTCCACTGCTTATGTAACATCATCATTCTCCCCCTCTTGCTGTTGACTTCTCCTCTCAAGCTCACTGACCAATCATATTGTCAGGGGATGACTCCCGGGTCCCCATGACCCTCCCCTATGGCCCACAGCCTCAGGTCTGGCCAGCCCTATCCAGGGCACAATCTACTGTGGGTAAGAAGATGAATAGATAAACAGTAGGTAAGGTACACTTGCCTACTGTGAGTAAGAAGATGAGAAGGAAGCTAACTTCTCATCTTCCCACAGTGGCCACCATATCAGGAAAACTTCCGGGGATACCCAGAAGTCACATGAAGGAGTAGGAACCGGGCCCGGAGCATGCGGGAAGCGCAGCGGGTGGAAGCGGGTCCGGACGCGGGTCCAGGTCCGGGCTAGTCAGGGTGTGTGCCCTGACACATATCTCCTGAAAAGGCTCATGTTCACTCCTGATACAAGTGAGTTGTGGATACATCCCCAGCTACTTCACTTCTCACTGATGTACCCAGGGTTGTGGCCCTATTCTTTCCTTTCTTCTGCTGTAGTGCTTACTGGGTGGTGTCAGAGTACCAAGCTGCTCGGTCTCTAAGTTGAGGAATCCAGAGCTCTTGCTGGAGCTGAGACTGAAAGGGAGAGGGTCGGTGTCAGGGCATGGGAAATGTTACTGTGACTTGCCGTTGGTGACCGTTAAGGTCCGCTGCTTCAGCATAACAGCCCATTAAGGGCAGGGATGACAATTGCAGCGAAGCAGGGTTTTGGCTTCAATGACTCGTTTGTGAGTGTTGTGCCTCATACTTGACGCGGCCCCAATATTTCAGAGTGCAGAGGGTGCGACTGAGTCCAGACAGGAAGCACAGGGGGTAACCCTAGTTGATTTTCGAACTAAAGTACGAGATAGTGTACAACCGGTATTTAAGTATAATGGAATGAATAGGAATAAGTCACCAGATCTCATGGAGATTGCGGGCGGCTTTAAGAAGGATAAAAACAAACAAAGAACGTGGGAGAAGGACGGCCATGCCCGGCCATCAAGAAAACAAGAGTAATAGGGAATGACTCATAGGCCCATCACAGGCTGTGGAAAAGGTAGTAATGATGGGGAGGGGTGATGGGCTCATCCAGGCGGCATTGGGCAGGCAGCGGAGTTGATGGGGTCGAAGTGGAGGTAGGAGAAAGTGTGGGGAGTGGTCACCTGACCGTGGGAATTGCCGGGTCGTGACAGTCGGTTTCAATGGGGGAACCCAATAGAGCGGGTTGTGATGGAGATTCCAGCTGAGCAGCAAGGGGAAAATGAGAGAAGAAAGTTACCCTCCCTGCTTGCTACTCAGGAAATGATAAGGTTGGGGTACTTGGCAATGCGGGGCCACTTTACAAGAGGGAATATATTACATGTCTGTGTCAGTCCAGGGATAGTGATCAGGCAGTGCCAGTCTGGAGTTGATGTGTCATCAGTCATGAGTAAACAGTCCAGACCTGGTTGTACCCTGACAGGTGGGGATGGTAACATTCTGTTCCCCTGTTTGCCTCATGCCTCAGTTATTCCATCTGAAGATAAGCTTTGATGGTGTCAGAATCTGGAGATTATTGTCAGAGACTGGATTATTGTCGGAGTCGAAATATTGTCAGAGTTGGACATACTGTCCGAAGACGGATGGAAGATGGATTGGGTTTCTGTCTGAGTTGGGGTTGGAGGTTGTGGCGGAAGCCTGTTGGAGCGCACACGCACGGATATGCGGGTGGAAATATGCGGCGCGTCCAGAAGCGCTGTTCAAGGTTAGCAGAGTGGGATCGCGGCCTCAGCGACTCAGGTGGAGCGCTGTGCCCTGAGCTTGACGTTTGGGGGAGATCCCATATTTACAGACTGACACTTACAGCGGACTTCAAACAAGACTTGCGGGTGGAGCGGACCTGTAGGAGGAGCACAGACTCTGCAAGCACGGACTCAGAAGGGGGGAAGCCCCCTTTGCAGAAGGAGGGACTCAGACCAGACAGGGGGGTACTCTAGTTGATTTCAGACTAAGGTCCCCGAAAGTATTTACAGGATATAAATAGGCAGGAGGGAAACACAGAAGGACCGGTCAGTCCGGCACGGTCCGGTGCAGAAATAAGCAGGGATTGTCAAACTGAACGAAGGACAAGAGCCCGGGAAATGGGAGGCAATGAACTAAACAAAAGCGGATCAAGTGCCAATATTGACAGGTAATAAGAAGTGCATCAGCACATGGATCAAGTGCCAATATTGGCAAGTTAAGCGAATGAATGGATGAACAATATAGGCACTCAGCAAGGAATGAATGGTATGCTGCCGAGTGACAAGATGGCCAGAGAAAAGCGGAGGTCAGCGCGCAGCGCCGATACAAGTCCGCAAATAAGCGGGGTCGGTGCGGTGCCGACACAAGTCCGTGAAGGGACATGGAAATCAGCGTGGTGCTGACAAGTCCGCAACAGAGGGTGGTCCATCAGTGCTGTCACAAACAAGGGCAGCATGATGGCCAGCAAGGTCGGAGGGGAGTGTTGGCCTGACCACAGGATGTGGAGGGCAACCAGGAGTGGCAGAGGTCCAGAGGGTGTGGAGGTGGGCAGAGGTACAGATGCGGGTGGAGGTCTGGATGCAGTGCATGGTTGATAGGGCAGGGGGCCAGACATCGGATTGGGGGCTGGTTAGATTGGGTTTCGGGTCGGCAGATTCGCCTATCGGCATTGATTCGCCGCTGATGGAGCCCCAGGATTTGTCGGTTGTGACAGATGGGCAGTATATTCAACAGGGTGGAGGTAAAGGCTGATGGGCCTTTACAACTACTCTGAGGCATATATACATATGTACATAATTACTGTTAGAAATGGCAGTGGATTCGGAATGGTTCTGGAAGTGGAACAGGAGACTTAATATGGGAGGACCTTGGCCTCTGTCAGAAGACTGGATTCTGGGAGGATGCAAGACTCAATAAATCAGAGGGCTTCAGCCTCAGCAACTCTACCCAGGAGTGTTGTGCCAAGCAGCATGTTGGTGTCAGGGCATTGTCAGAGACTGGATCTGGGACAAAGGACGACGTCCCCGAAATGGAGGGCTTTGGCCTCAGCGACTTATCCCAGGAGCGCTGTGCCTAGTTACACGTCCATGCCCTAACTTACTGACTGGCAAGGTGTCATATCCATACATACCCAATCCTGATCCGACTCCCAGACCCCCATCTTCATCACCTCTGGAGTCCTACCCTACTTCCATCCGCTCCGATATCACCTTCGGACTGAACATCACTCCTCTCGCCACCCTCCTCCTCTTACTCCTCCTCGCTCCTCACGACACCTCCACCCTTCTGTCACTCTCCTACTGTCAGGGCATGCCCTGACATGCCCTGCCCGACCCCTGCTCCGCTTCCCCGCTCTGCACCGCTTCTCCCTCCTTTCCCTTTCCCTTTCTTTCTTTCTTTCTTTCTCTCTCTTACATGGACCACCTTTCCCGCTGTTCAATGTATCACCGGCATGCATGCCCATTCCCCCTCCTGTATCTTACCATCCCTATATCGCTGCCACCACCGCCATGCTTGCCCTGCACCCACAGCAGACCCTCTCAGGATCTCCCGTGTGTCAGGGATCAGTAACAACCCTGGACCCTATGCTGGCTGCGCATATGCACATGGGAAGTATGCCAGTAATTCCCGTCTACTCCGCTTACCTAAGCCCCGGTGGCCCGGATCATCTCCGGCATTGTTCTGGAACATTCTATGATCACGTGATTCTATCGGCAATCCATTTGGTTTCCTTATTGCTGGACTCTACATGTATATAGCTGACCCTAAGATGGGGACGTCCCTTTCCCCCGGCTTTAATCACAACTAGGTTATCGGAGCAATCTGCGTGAGCACACGCGTCCCCTGACACTGCAGAGGCACCTGGAGAGCCATGGTTGTGTGTGAGGGTGACGTGGTGCACCCCACATGATTGATCCCACATGTATATAATAACAGCTGGAGTGGGAACCGAAGAAGTAGCCTTCTTCTCACATTCCCACTTCAGGCAAGTAGTGTAGCCCTCCCTTTTAATGATAACTCACATTCCCACTTCAGACTAAGTGGTCAGGGACACTCACCCTGCGATGGGACCGCTGCTATGCACAGCTGCTACTCGTCCCACTGAGTCCTGCATGCCAGGACCTTGCCGCCCTCGGAGCTGTCCCTGACACCTACCCTACTTCTGTCCGCTCTGATACTCACCTTCGGACCTGACACCATTCCTCCTCCACTCCTCTCATCACCCTCCTCCCTCCTCCCCTCTTCCACCAAACCTCCGGCAAGTTACGACCTTCTGCCACTGTCCCATACCCTGTACTTGGACACCACTCGTACCTTCGCTCCGAGATCCCATCATAGTTCCGACCTTGGACTTTGACTCCACCTCGGCTTAAGTCCATTGCATTGGTGACCTCATACTACGTAAACACCATTGCCAACATTCCTCGGACTTTCAACCCCACCTCCATAACCTCCATAAGCTCTGCAACCTCCGAGCTCCACAGATCATACTTGGTACTTTCACCAATTGTAATGTATCTTTCATGCTTTCCCCTCATCCTTATTTGGACTGCTGCTTCTCTCCATTCTAGCCAGTTAGTCATCATCTGTCAGAACCATGTGAAGCTTTGCTGATGGTAGCCATCAGTGACTGAATGTTGGCCGCTAATGATACAGGCATCCTACTCACGACCGAGCTTTAGCAAGGGTCAACCTCACCAATCTCGAGGCTGAGGCTACTTAGGCGAGTGGGCCGGGATTTCGGCTTCAACAACTCGAGGAGGAGCATTGCGCCTTGTTCTCGACATGGTCCTGATACTTCAGAAGGTCGGAGGTCTTATGGGGAACAGAGGTAAGCTTAGGAGGGGAATTCTAGTTGATTTCAAACTACTGTGCAAGCAATAGTTACAGGCTGTATATAAGCGCTAGGGAACTGAATAGAAAGTAAGTTGCCAGATCTCGCAGAGATTGTGGGCAGAAGAAAGAAGGAGGAAAACAAACAAAGAGGCACATGGTTAAGACAGCGAAAGTCAACGTGACCTTCACTGCGAGATAACCAGGTGCGGCAAAATGTGGAACAAGGGGTCATGGTGCTCTGCGCTGCTGAGTCGTTTAACGACAATTGGGGAAGGAGACATTGAGATGTGGTGGGGAGTGGTTGGATGGTGATGGGCAGCGAGCGGAGTGTGCGGGGAGTGTTCAGGCATGGGAAAAGGTTGGGGAGGAGGAGGTCGTCTGACTCTGGGGAACGCTGGGTTGTGACAGTATCCCCCTCTTAGGACTGAACCCTTGAAGTCCCAAGGAACTGGCATGGGAATCGGTTCGGCTGAGCCCGAAACTTTGGTTCCGCTGGTGCGGTGATTGAACTTACCACCACAACAATCTGATCTTCCATCCTCATGGCTCCCAAGAAAAATCCAGCGGATATAAGGACATGGAGCAAGGAGGCCATCGTTGATCAGTCTGATGATGATGTAGAGCTGATGGAACAGAAGCAAGCGGAGAGGTTGCGGTGTTGCAGGGCTGAGATTGCATGTTGTGAGGCCCAACAACAGGAGGAGGCAGCCAGGGCTCAAGCTGAGGCTGCATGCCTTGCCGCTGAGGAGGAGAGGTGATCAAAGGTGTCAGATGTGGTCGCAGGCAAGGTGAGTACCCCGATCAGTGTAATCTTTGCCAGGAACCTTTACTGATCATCCTGATCAAAGCGTCCTGCTGCTACATCAGTGGTGGGGGAAGGACTACCCCCCTGCAAACGTTGTGTGAAGAGAGGCATGGAGTGTGTTAAAGGCAACAGCGATTGTGGCATCTGCACTGCATGTCAGAAGTCCAGGCAGAAGTGCATACATGGAGCGGGGATGCCTCAAGCTACGAAGCGACCTCGTATCAAAGCGCTGAAAGGAGAGGGGTCAACGATGGATGTGGATGATGTGGGAATGGAGGAAGATCAGGTGGTCAATGACAAGGATATGGATTTATGATGTGCTTTGCGACATCCATCAAGCGATCTCTGGTCTAACCGCCATGGCAGGACGATTGTTGGAACATGTTTGTGACACTGAAGAGAGGCGGTTGATGGAGGCAAGGGCGAGGCACGAGGTGAGGGAAGGGGGGAGAGGGAGGCAAGCGTGACAGGGTCTGGAGTTGATCAGCCTGTGGTGTCCATGTCCGACTCCTACTCCACTTTGTTCTTACATGATCCTTAACACAATCCATCCATTCCGTCCCGTGTCTTAGGTGCATGTTGGTCCCGGCTTATCCGGGTATTGTGAGTGAAAGTCTGCAATGAGGTCTGAAGCGTGACCAAGTTCGGTCATGGGGAGCCACTCAGTCTCTTCTGTCGTCCCTTCGTAACCATCCCAACGTACGAGATACAACAGCTTGCAGCTTCACTGGCGATCGATTTTAGAGTCGAGGATCTCGGCAATCTCATACTCGAGTTTGCCGTTGATTTCGATTGGCAGCGGTGGCGGCTGCATGCAGTTCAGGATGGAGTTGGGGACAGCGGGCTCAAGCTGGGAGACATGAAAGACTGGGTGCACAGCCTTCATGGTGTCAGGGAGGTGGAGGGTATGGGAGTGAGAACCTGGCTGTGCAATGATCTCGAATGGCCCAAGGTTCTTATCGGCAAGCTTTGCCGAAGGCCTAGTGGTGTGGAAGTACTTGGCCTTCACGAATGCAGAGCTGCCAATGTCGAACGGGGGAGCAGGTAGTCGTCGAGCATCTGCAGGGCCTTGATAGCGCTGCTGTGCGTGGTTCATTTCCTTGTGCAGAAATTGGTGGAGAGAGTCGAGATCGACCGAGTATTCCTGGGCTTGTGCCAAGGTCAGATCTCGCTCGGGGTGAACGGCAAGGTTCAGGTGGTAACCCTTGTTAGTGAAGAACGGTGAAACACCGGTTGTAGCATTCGGCACATTATTGTAGGCGAACTCCGCCAGGGGCAGGAGCTCAGACCAATTGTCCTGCTGGTAGTTACAATAGACGCACAGATACTGCTCCAGTGTTTGGTTCATTCGTTTGGTCTGACCATCACCTTCAGGATGGTAACCCGAGGTGAAGTGTAGGCAAATGTCCAAAGCCTTGCCAAGGGAGCAGAAGAAGTGGGAGACAAATTCTGAACCTCTATCAGAGGTTATGTGGGATGGAACGCTGTGCTTGGAGAAGACGTGAAGAAGGAACAACTTCGCTAACTCTGGGGCTGTTATGGTATCAGTCGTTGGCACAAAGATGCACTGCTTTGATAGCCGATCGACGACAACCAAGATAGCTGTGAAGCCAGAGGAGTCAGGGAGGTACTCAATGAAATCCATTGATATGGAGTGCCACGGGCATTCGGGAATAGGTAGCTGTTTGAGCAAGCCATATGGCTTGTGTTGTGGGGCCTTAGCACAGGTGCATGCCGTTGAAGGAGCGGAGCTGGATCACCTTATGTAACCAGTTTCCTACGTCCAATAACGATATTAGAGTTTGTGCTGATTTGCATACTGACCGTGTTTTGGTTGCCCAATATATAATTGTTCACTGTCTAAACAACAATAAACACCCCCCAACGATCTCACCTGACGTATAGATCGTCTATGGATAAAATTCTATATTGACTTTACTATGATTTCTAGTCAATATTACACCTAGATATACCACTTTTCAGTAGGACATGATTTTCCTGATAATTTACTGAAGGAAAACTACTAATAAAATAATTCTGCAATAAATGTTACTCAATACAGGAGTGACCAAACTGCTCTTTCTATCGCTTAGAGTGCGTGCTAGTTATCTAGCAGGTTCAGGATCGCTCACTTTTCTCCTGTGGTGTGATAACCAAATATTACTGAGAGATTATTCAATTAAGAAGTCCCTCCACCAAATTCTCACTAATTCTCACTATGACACTTTTGTTCAGCTGTGTCTAACTGACCCTAACTCACGCTTAGAGTGACATGTTAGTTTTATATTAGCTAACAACTAATATTTGCTTTTATCTTTTGGAGCAAACGAACCAACCACTGGTGAGGAGAATTAAACTTTTATTTCTACCTGAGGTTTGAGAGGGGGCAGAAGCGGCGGCCTTTTATGCTTTTCAGAGGCCTCTCTACTCCCACGCCTCGCACTAGTTACATGTGCTACATTTGTATTATAGATAGTTCTAGAATGATATAGGGGCTTGGGCTGTGTAAGCTTAATGATGGACTTAGGACATGACTCAGCAATAAGTAATTCATTTCTTTGTCTTTTGGGCCGATCTTAGCGGGATCTTGTAGCGCTGAAGCTATGCTCTACACGGCCTTAATTACAAACGGTTATCTTTAGAAATGACTCGGCTATAAAGGAACTTTCTAGACTGTTCTCTAATTGACCCCTTTTTGTGAAGCTGCATCATTACTAATGTTCTAGAGCTTTCCCAATTAATTAACTGATCCGCGGACTTCTGAATCACTTCATGCTTATGATCCGAGATCCAGATCATCAATCATTCCTTTGTTCCGATTTATTTGAGCTTCAAATCAAAAAGTTTTGATGAATCATGGGAAAATATACAAGATCCGGTTTTTTAGCATTTTCTCCTCTTCTGATGCGATCAAAAACTGTCCGCCCGCGCCGGGGAATACTCTGTCATATGGTATTCGGTCCGCCAGACTTCCGGGCGCCAATATATTTCCCTTGAGTCACATTACTTTTTATAAGAATTAGCAAATAAATATATATGAATTATAAGGTGTTTCGCCGTTTGAGCGATATCTCCGTCAGTTTTGAAGCTTTTAGAATGAAACAAAACCGTGGATAAAGTTTAGAAACAGTCCTTTCAGATGGTAAGAAGATTACAGTCAAAGGTTTACTGGTTCTTGAGATATTCACATTTCTTTCCCAATGTTCCTTCTTATTCTGCCATCTATGTGCTATTTTCTTGTTGTAGGGATATATTCTTTGAATATTACACCTTCTAATGTCTGTCCAGTCTCATAAAGATCATGAGATCTGTTAAACGTCTGAACTTGTCACCTGTTTGTTGACTATTCTGATAGATCATTGTTTTATTCTTTGAATATTATTTCTCCTACACCGTACAGGAGGACACATAGTCCTTGACGAACATGTGTACACCCGGCCAGGTGTACTCTCAGTGGATCAGGTCCAAGGTTCGGTTCTGCCCAAAGTGGCCAGAGAGCGGGTGGTCATGCTTATACCTCAGGATGCGAAGCTGGAGGTCATTGGCATCGGGGACGTAGATTCGGTTGTCTAGCCGTAATAGGCCATCTAAGTCTCGAGACCAACGAGAGTCCTCTGGGATCGGGCTGGCAAGGTAGTTGGCGATGGTGGGATCAGTGGGGAAGGCGGCTAGGATGTCTTTGTGGATGGCATCGATGTTGACGAGGGAACTTGCTTGGAGCATGGGTTCGGTGAGGTATGTAGCTCTTAGGGAGGATGCGAGCTGTTCCTGCATGAACCCCAGTCGGAAGTTCTGGGGGTTTACACGAGCATAGTCCCTATCCCCCTCTTTGGGGTAGACGTCCCAGTGTCTAGTCAACACATCTGGTTTCGCACTGAGTCTCCCCAGGCGGAAACAGACAACCAAGTTGAATTGAGAGAGAAACTCAGACCAATGGGCCTGGCGGCATGTTAGGAGCTTCATGGTGCAGAAATATTCCAAATTCTTGTGGTCAGTAACCACATCGACAGGGGTACTGGAGCCTTCCAAATAATGCTGCCACTGTTATGGATACGGAGTCTCCAACGACCATATCTGTTGCATGGTCAAAGACTTCCCCTCTCTATCGTTCCTCCCCTCTTTCTCCCTTCCGTCCTCTATCCCGATACCCTATCCTCCTTACCCGTTCTACCCCTTTCCCCCCCTTGTGCAAAGCTTTCCCCATTGGGGTTTTGGTGCTGGCCGAGGTTATTTGTGTTTCGCGGGATTTTGTCAGGGCACACCCGCCTGACCCGGGTCCACCCGGACCCACCCAGCCACACCACACCCGCTCCCCGCTGTCTATCCCCCTCCCCCCTCCTTCCTCCCTCTTCTGCTTTATTTCATTCTTCTCATCTTCCTCTTCCTGTTTATTTCTTTCTATCTACACGGACCACCTTCCTTTGTATCGATGTACTATTGACCCGTCCAGCCCACACACCCTGGACGGCTTCCCGCTGTGCCCAGCACGCGTGCATGCAGCGGACGCTCTCGGGATCCCCCACGGGGACACCCGGATGCCTGTGGCTGCCTCCGAGGATGATGTGGCACCCGTCATGTGACTCAAGCCGCATGTACATAAATGTACCTGAAGTGGGAACCGAAGAAGTAACCTTCTTCTCACATTCTCCACTTCAGGTAAGTAGTATAGTTTTCCCCTTTAATAATAATAACACATTCTCCACTTCAGTCTGAGTGGCCAGGGACCACTGTCCCAGATCGGGCCTGCCAGTACGCACGCCCGCTCCACACCCCGCGACGGCCTCAGTGCCGGACATTACCCCCGGGCCCTCTTGACCCCGGACACGTCCCTGACAGATTTCCCGCGACCTTACCATTTGTAGATAGTCATGCGTCTTGTACGGAAACCGCCGAAGGCGGTTCCCGCTAACTAACAACTGCTCTACAACTGTCTCGTGTATCGTCTTCTGTAACAACCCTCCCTGTGACTCAACTGAACCCGTGTGACTGTACAACTCTCAATATGTCTTATAAGTCTGGTTATATCGAGTCCTCTAACGGCCCTCGCCGCGAGAACTCGAGGTCGAGAGTCGAAGACTCTCGACATGTGTATCATCCTATTGAATCTGTACCCTATGGGTCCTCGTCACTCCGCTCTCCCCCCAGTACTCGACATACGATGTCACATCACGACCATGGAGATCGTGAATACTTTGAGGCCCACTTTCCCGTGATGCCGGCACGTTCGCTATGCGAATGTCAAGTCGCCGCCCATCCACCGTCTGTTCCCTCCTTCGTCAGTCATCATGTTTCCCTGCCAACGGTACGTTCCCTTTGGGAACGCCAAGTCACCGAAGGCCCTACTAGTCAGCCCTCATCGCACGCTTATGACATCAACCCGCTACCGGTACGTTCGCACTGCGAACGCCAAGTACCCGATGGCATCTATACGAAGTTCTCACCCATCTCACAAGTCGCGACCTCGCACACGGTACGCTCCATTGAGGAGCGCCAAGTACCCGTGGCTGACCCGTCCATCCTGGCATCTCCGACTACCTACCATCAATCCCTTAATAGCTCACTACATCACCAATCGTGATCGATGGGAATTCAATCGTCCACTCCCAGGCAAGACTGGGATCACTCATCGATTACATATCCCGTTATGGTACAGACCAGATATGACCTTCGTCATCCCACTATAAGAACAGATCGAGGAATGGGGAATTTCCCCCATCCCCGTAACAGCCACCCTCGGAATGCTTCATAGATGGCTAGAAGCTCCTTGTCATGGGTGTCATAGTTGAGCTCCGGCGCCGTCAACGTCCTTGAACAAAAAGCGACAGGGCGTATCTCGTCATCTGTTGTAACGGGTCTATCGCCTAGACTCGAGACAGAGAGAAGGGGGAGGGTGGTAGTGTGCACGGGTGTGGTTCATTGGGCCGGGTTTTGGTCCGTGGGTGCTACTGGGTCTGCAAAAACCTCAAACAAACACTCACCTACGTCTCTCTTGGACGTCAAGGCTGAGGATTATGATAAGAGGGGTCTTAGACGTTGGTTACTAACTCAGAGGGGGCGTTAGGGTCGTGGATGGCATCTTTGCCACTTGGATGTAACTTCTGCTTGTCCCTTCACGGGTCTATTTAATACTAACTTGTTATGTACAAGCTGTTATCTAGTTTATATATGTTTGAAATGGAATGAATGGCATGGGGGAATGTAAACGGGCCGTTAGGCAACCGTAAATGATGAATATCCAATTGGGAACAAAGAAACAATAAAAGAAGAATGAATGAATGGGGAATATGTGATAACGGGACCGAAATGGAAATTGTGAAGGTTAACTCCGCAACACTTCGCCACAGCGCCCGCCTATCCTCCCGTCAGCAACCTCCTCGTCTCCAGCTTTCCAACGAGCCCCTATTCGTCCCATTTGGTGCAGTACTTCTTGAGATGTGGCCATTGACAGGTGCTGTCAAGACCATGTGAGGCTATACACCGTGCTGAGCCATCCGAATATGGGGTTGCCATTCTGGGAAGTGCTCCGGGGGTAAAGGAGGAAGGTATAGCATCACCAACGGGTAGAAAAATGGCTGGGTTGTATGTGTGGTTATGGAGATCTGGAGAGGGGGTGAAATTGGCGGCATGGTTGGGCGTGGGAATTTGGCTTGGGGCTGTCGGGAATGATGGGGAAAATAAGGAAAAATATGGAGTGAGTGTATGGAGTGTTGGATAGTGATATAAGCGTCAGCGGATATGTACTGCGTGTTAGTGACCAAATTCCGCAGAATCCGACTTTTTGTGGTACATGGAGTTGTCCCCACAACACCGTGCAGCAGATAGAGATAATGCCTGAAATCACGTAATCGGAGGCGTCGGTTTCGACTATGATTGGCGCATCAGGAACCCAATGGGTCAAAATGGGGGCAGAAGTGAAGGCGTCCTTAAGTTGTTGGAAAGCCGAACAACAATCGTCAGTGAATACCCAGGGAGCCCCCTTTCGGGTGAGCCGGGTGAGTGGTACCACAATATCAGAATACTCGTGGATGAAGCGCCGATAGAAGTTAGCGAATCCCAAGAAGGACTGAATGTCCTTTACCTTACGGGGTTCGGGCCAATCTTGAATGGCCTTAACCTTCTCTGAGGACATGGCAAGTCCGCTAGGAGAAAGTACATACCCGAGGTACTCCGTAGTCTCGGTATGGAACTCACACTTCTTCGGGTTGGCGAATAGCCTGTGCTGCTGAAGCCTTCGGAGGACTTCCCGGACATGCTCCTCATGGGAGGCCTCGTCCTCAGAGTATATGTCAGGGCACATACCCTGACTTAGCCCGGACCCACTCCACTTCCCGTGCCGCATGCTCCGGTCCCCGGATCCTACCTTCATGTGACTTCCGGGTATCCCCGGAAGTTTTCGCCATATTGGGGCCACTGTGGGAAAGTGAGAAGTTAACCTTCTTCTCACTTTCTTACCCACAGTAGGTTGTGCCTTAGGACAGGCTGTTTACACACAGGGCTGTGGGCTATAGAGAGAGGGGTCATGGGGACCCAGGGTCCGTCCCCTGACAGTATACTAGGATATCATCCGGGTATACGACAACACAGATGTCTAAGAGGTCAGCGAAGATAGAGTTGATGAACTGCTGGAACGCTGCAGGTGCATTTGTAAGCCTGAATGGCATAACTAGCCACTCATAGGAACCATAGCGGGTTCGGAACGAGGTCTTCCACTCGTTGCCTGCGGCGATGCACACAAGGTGGTAGGCGTGCTGCAGGTCGAGTTTTGTATAGTGTCAGGGATCAGCCCCTGACCCCGCTGTCAGGGCACCCAACCACACCCCAGAACCACCTTCCCAGACTTCCCCCACTTCCCAGACCTCCCCATCCCTACATACCTCCCACAACTTCAGCCTGCGGGAAAAATCACGTGGGTTAAGGCGAGCAACTCGCCTTAACCCATGTGACACCTTTTCCGAGTCGCGGGAACATGCTCGGCTTCTACCCGGAGTCACGTTATGAACTGTACAGTACACTTCCTTTTTATAGTAGCCAAGCGGGGAATAGGGAAACTTACCCTTCTTCTCAACTCAATCCCCGCTTAGGCAAGTTGTAGTTACCCTCTGTAATACATGACAACTCAATCCCCGCTTAGTCCCTTCAGTGAGTTTGAGGAGCTGAGGACAGGGTCTAGCGCCCAACCACCCGGAACACCACACACACCTAGGACTGAGGTCGGGCTGTCCCTGATCGAGGACCGAGCCCTGACATATAGACCTTCACTCAGCTTGGGGCATCTAGCAGGTCTGCTATGTGAGGCAGTGGGTATCTATCTTTCTTTGTAATCCGATTGAGGCCCCTGAAATCCACACAAAGATGGAGTGATCCATCTTTCTTGCAGACAAAGAGCACCAGCTAACGTGGACTAGAATGAAATAACACTCAGTCTTGTGGATGTGAACGCAATGAGAACTTATAATTGGGTATATCTACCTAGAATGAAATAACACTAGGTGAAGATTTAGAACAAGTAAACGAGTGAACATGATAAAAGGTATACTGACCTCAGTCTCACGGATGTGAACGCAATGAGAACTGAGGGCATCAGCGAAGTGAACATCGAGCTTTTAAGCGTCGATTACTCGAATGTAACAGGAGTGAAAGTTATTACAAATAAAGGAAAGTGAAGTGACCAACAGGTCGGAAAAATGTTAAATAAACATATAGTGATAAGACAGTAGAGACCGACTAGAAATAAACCTAACATCAATCATCAGGCGTCTCACCGAGATAATGTAGGTCGGGTATCCTTGCGCTAAGTGTCGAACCAACCGTTGCTGTCTTACAACACCAGCATGGTGTGAGCCGATGAGGATGGCCTAATGAAGCTGGTTGCCAGGTGCTCATCTAGGAATGCTCGAAGAGCCTCAAGTTCGGTCGGGGATAGGGAATACAAGGTTCCCAATGGGGGGTGCACACCTTCCTCTAGCTCGATCTTCAGGTCGAACTCACGATGTGGCACCAGAGTGTTAGCCTTGCTTTTGCTAAACACATCGGCGAATTCGTGATAGACCTTCGGTACAGCATCGAGGTCGGCAGGCTCGGACAAGGTGGATGAGTGCAGCTTGCTCGCTTGGGACAGGATGCTCAGGCTGAAGGTTACAGAACCTTTGAGTCGGGCAGTGCAGACAAACGCCACATGGCTGACCAACTCGATCATAGGAGCCTGGTGGTTGGTGTCATATTCATACAATCCCGACCTCCGCTCCGGGCTCCCGGAACTCCGAACCTGACTTCCGGAGCCCTACTTCCCTTCCGTCACCTTCTCCTTGCCGACTCCCAAGAGGTTATCCCACCTCCGGCTCCAACACCACCTTCGGTCCGACTCCGGAACATTCCGGGTCCGACCCCAACCTCGACACCTTCCAGACGAGTATGCAACACCTATGCTCCCGACTCCGGACCTCCGCTCCGGAATCCCGTTTGCATCTCTGTCTCCGGAACCTCCGGTCTTAGCTCCGACCTCGGACTTTGACCCCACCTCCGCTTATACCCATTGTATTGGTTAGCTCATTCCATTTAATTACGTTTGCCAATATTCCGGAGTTTGACCTCCGAGTTCGGACTTTCTGGACTTACTCCGGACCTTGCAACTATTGCATTGTCCATTTCAATTCCGCTATTCTCCCTCATTCCTATTTGGGCTGCTGCTTCCTTCTATTCAGTCAGCTAGCCATTCCCGACTCCCATCCTCCTTCCTTCCTTCTTGGGCCTTGGCCCTTCATTCCTCCTTTGGGAAACACCATTGAGTCAAACACTTGACCCTTGGTGTTGTTCCTCTTTCCGTCTCCCTTTGTCTCCCTTTGTCTCCTTTCATCTTACCCTTGTTCCTTTTGATTCCGGACCCCTCCTTATATACAATGTACCTAGTAACTTGTAACCTCAGTCCGAAATCAACATGAATTCCCCCCAAGAGACTTTCCCTCTGCTAGATCCGAAATTAGGGACCCCTAGGACAACCAGCAATGGCACAGCGCTCCGCCTGAGTCGCTGAGGCCGAGGTCCTTCCACGCTAAGTCTCCGATTCCACTCCGGAGTCGTCCGAATCCGCAAGTTCTAACAGTGACCGGCCTTTCCACAGAACATCCAAAGCTTGTTGTTGAAGCAGTGTTGGTGCTCTTCCTTAGTGAGCCTGCCATCTTTGCCGAGTTTTGCGGTGAGGTCGGATTTTGGTTTACCGTTGGACTCCTTGTCCTTCAGCGTTTTGTTACTAGTGGTGGGTGGAGGGTCGGAAGGGCGTTGGTGTTTTGCGGGAGAGGATTTATGCAGCAATTTGTTGTTAGCGTCGTGAACAGGCTTGTTGCACCACTCGGTCTGAACCTTACAATCCCAGTGATGGCCATTGATATCTTTGGCTAGGTCTTGTAAGTCATACAACGATGTGGGCTTACCAAAACGAGTGATCTCAACCTTAATTTGATCGGGTAATCTGCGATAGAACATGGTGTGGAGTGCCCCTTCGCTGAAATTATCCAACTTGCCCATGTAGCGGTTGAATTCGATCATGTATTTACCAATCTGCTGCCCATCCTTCATTGTGAGGTTAAATAACAATTCCTTGGCCTTGCTGATAGGGCCGTGTGGGCCGAAATTGCGCTCCAACTCGTGCACAAACCTTGCCCAGTCGTTCATCCATCTTGGTTCTCGACCTAGGTGATGACTGCGGAGGAGGTCGGGCTCGAATAAGTCAAGGGCCGGCCCCTTTAGGTATGATGCTGCATACAACACCTTGTTGGATTCGTCAGGGAAGGCATGGGCTCGAGTTTTGAAATTTACTTCACATTGAATGAAGAACGTGCGGAGTTTTTTAGGGTCTGATCTGTTGAACTGGTCAGGTTCGTGGACCTTTTTACAGGGGGGGTTCATGGTGTGGTGGCAGAGGAGGTGGTGCTGGTGGTGGAGGTGTAGGAATGATCAGGCAGATACTGCGGGTAGTGTGGGTTAGTTCCAAGATTGCTCTGGTGAGCATGAAGTTAGCTTTATCCTTCGGATCGACTTCCTTGGGATTGATCTCTTCAATGTCATCCTCACCATTGTCTTGGGTAGCTGCAGCGCCTGATGTCCTTCTCTCTGTCACCGGCGGTGGCGGAGCCTGAGCTGTCTCCTCACCCTCGTTACCACCCTCAAAGTCGTCATCAGAGTTGCTTTTGCTAGTGTCTCGGCGTCACCTCTTCGGGGTTGAGGAGCATAGGTAGTACTCATCGCCCGCCATAAAACTCTCAAATTGTCTCTCCTCTGTCCTACCTCTTTCAAATGGCATACTAGAGCTGTAGTCTCTATAAGGCATCATAGAAGGTCCTGCCGCAGGGTTCCTGACCTGAGAGCGAGTCGTACATCGTGACACCGTAAGGGTGTCAAGAGCGATAGGGAGTTCGAAATACTGTCAGAACTGTGTGAAGCTTCGCCGATGGTAGCCATCGGTGACCGAATGTTGGCTGCTAACGATACAGGCATCCTACTCACAACCGAGCTTTAGCAAGGGTCAACCTCACTGATCTCAAGGCCGAGGCTACTTAGGTGAGTGGGCCAGGATTTCGGCTTCAACAACTCAAGGAGGAGCGTTGCGCCTCGTTCTCGATGCAGTCCCAATACTTCAGAAGGTTGGAGGTCTTGCAGGGAACAGAGGTAAGCTTAGGAGGGGAATTCTAGTTGATTTCAAACTACTGTACAAGCAATAGTTACAGGCTGTATATAAGCACTAGGGAACTGAATAGAAAGTAAGTCGCCAGATCTCACAGAGATTGCAGGTGGAAGAAAGAAGAAGGAAAACAAACAAAGAGGCACATGGTTAAGACAGCGAAAGTCAACGTGACCTTTGCCACGAGATAACCAGGTGCAGCGAAACGTGGAACAAGGGGTCGCAGCGCTCTGTGCTGCTGAGTCATTCAACGACAATTGGGGAAGGAGATGTTGAGACGTGGTGGGGAGTGGTTGGACAGCGACGGGTGGCGAGCGGAGTGTGCAGGGAGTGTTCAGGCATGGGAAAAGGTCGGGGAGGAGGTCGTCTGACTCTGGGGAACGCTGGGTCATGACATTATCCCCACTTCACCTCATCTTCCTGCCTGTCAGGGGATAACTCCCGGGTCCCCATGACCCTCCCCTATGGTCCACAGCCTACTGGTGTAACCAGCCCTATCCAGGGCACAACCTACTGTGGGTAAGAAGATGAATAAGATAAAGGCAAGTAATGTACACTTGCCTACTGTGGGTAAGAAGATGAGAAGGAAGCTAACTTCTCATCTTCCCACAGTGGCCACCATATCAGGAAAACTTCCGGGGATACCCGGAAGTCACATGAAGGGGTAGGAACCAGGCCCGGAGCATGTGGCACATGGAGCGTGTGTGCGTGCGGGAAGCGTGGCAGGTGGAAGTGGGTCCGGACACGGGTCCGGGTCTGGGCTAGTCAGGGTGTGTGCCCTGACAATAGATGACACACATAAGTCGTTACTCTCAGAAGCAAATTATTTCTAAACAAGCACATGCCCCATGGAGTTGACACAACCACTTTAGATATATTTGAGAACCTACAGTGTGTAAAGTAGACTGGAATGGACAAACTCCCGGTTTTAGAATTTCAATATATGGTTGCAATCAAAAGTTGAGGTGTGAAAATTTGATGCTGTCAGGAATCAACATTTCATCACTCCCTGATCCTAGAGACAATGTTTCAAAAATCAGTTCTTGAACAATTTTGCACCATGGAGCTATCTGAATAAATACATTTGGCACTTGCCAGCTCCAAATACAGAAAGCAAACCTTGTTAAACTGTCTTGTTGTGCTCATGGGGCTTAGTAGGAAGCAAAACCATGCACAGAACCTGGGGAAATACTCTCAAAAAAAGGTGAGCTTTATGATCTGATTTGGTCTATCCTGGTTAAAAGTCAACTAAAATTTTATGCCAGACTCAGAAATCCCATCCCATTTTGAAACCTGGGGAATTTCCGACCCATTCCACATCACCTTTACCAACCCAGCCACCTGACAGCTGCCACAGAGACCCTGGTGATCTTGGGCCTGAGCTAGATGATGATGATGACAACACCTCTGTGGCCAGCATTGATGATGATCTTGTTATCAGCCAGCAGGTGTCTGAACACGATATCGATCCGATAGTTAGATAATGGTGTCCATCCCGCCGCCAGTGTGGGTAGTCACAATATGTGTGACTTGGTGTGCCACATCAGCAATAAGGTGCCTAGTGGTCCATCCTTGTCGCTGAGCCACATTGGGTTGCTACGTGTAAGTGTCAGGGCACACCCCACCTGACCCTGCCCTGTGCTGCCCTACTCCGCTTCCCCCACTATCACTCCCCATTCCTCCTTTTCCCATTTCTTCTTTCTCTCTATTTCTGCTCCATGGTTGACTTCCCTTTTCTCTATGTATCATTACACACCTAACCCTGCTCCCCCAATCGCTGCACCTGCCACACACTGTAGGAGATATAACGGACACACTATGGAAACCCATTATGGAAATATGCCAGATAAATCACAAAACCCCATACGACAAGTAGATATGAGAAAATAGAAGGACCTGAACTTTAATGAATTTTAACGAATTTTTAATGAATTATTACGATTATATGCGATAAATTGGAAGAAAGAAAATTAGCAAAAATACTTCAAGCTTAGCATCAACAAGACGGAATTCTCGGGGAAATTTATAGCAAATATTAAACAAAGAATTAGGACAATCGACCAAGATTTGACTATAAAAACAATCAGAGAACCTCCACAGAAACTACTTTCCCACATCCGCACACGTAGCCAAGGATGGAAGTACTGCGGAACAAGAATTCCTCAGGAACTAATGCAAAATTCAAAGTCGTGTTTATAATAGGAAATGTAGATGTCCCCCAAATGGACCCAATGAAAGTAATTACAGGGAAAACTACCCATAAACGACGGAGATATGACTAAAAACTCCCGCAAAACGAGGACAATGCTTAAAAAGCAAGCGCGAAGAATAACCAGTAACGACCGAGACGAGCTTGATGGCCCATTAAAAAGGAAGGGATCTAATCTTAATCCACCCAAATTTTCATAATAAAAGGATCACGCATTAATGAGATATCCAATAATGGGAATAGTGACATCAAAAGTCCGAGCTCAGGAAAAGACGATGTTTATGTAGGATCCATAATTAAAACATACAACGAAATTTACACGGAAATAGGAAACTATAGTTATGCAAATTTTCAGCCCAAACGGTCCAGCCATTGTAAAGTTATACCAATGATGGGAATATAGCATGTTTAATGACATGTGAGGGTGGCAATGCGAAGGGAACCGGCCGTCGGAACTGAGATCCGCACTTCGGCAGATCGCGAAGACCAATTTCTGTCCAAATAAGGAAGAGCCCGGTCAAAACAAAGCACGGAAAGTGTCATATCCATGCATACCCGACCCTGACCCGACTTCCGGACCTCCACCCTCTTCACCTCCGGAGTCATACCCTACCGCTGCCGTTCCGATACTCACCTCTGGTCCTGGCAACACACCTCCTTCTACCCCCCACGCCACCTCTGCTCCTCCTCCCCTATCTCCGTCCACTCCGATACTCACCTCGGACCGAACACCGCCCCTCTCACCACCCTCCTACTACTTCTCCACCCTCCTACTCCGCTCCTCCTTCACAACACCTCCACCCTCCCGTCACCCTCCTATGCTTCCCCTGTCCACTCCGATACTCACCTTCGGACCTGACAACTCTCCTTTCCGCCACTCCTTCCCCCTTACCTTTCTCCTCTCTCCTCCCTCTGGTACTCCTCCGCCACCCTCCCACCAAGTTACGACCTTCCACTGCTGTCCCGTACTTCGTACTCGGACACCGCTCGTACCTTTGCTCCGAGCCTCCATCATAGTCCCTACCTCGGACTTTGACTCCACCTCAGTCTTAGTCCATTGCATTGGTGACCTCATACTACGTAAACACCATTGCCAATATCCCTCGGACTTTCAACCCCGCCTCCGTAACCTCGGTAAGCTCCGCAACCCCCGAGCTTTGCGGATCGCCTTCGGCACTTTCGCCGCTTGTAATAAAGTGGAGAGCTATAATACATTTGTTTGAGTAATTCTTGACTACTAGCAACTTTTTCTTTCAGTTTTAAACCTGAATAATTCACTCATTTACCATTTCAAGTCTCATTTTAACTAAATGTTGCTGAATAAAAATGGAATAAATCAGCTGAAGGTCTCAGCACAGCCGCACGCATAGTAATGCGAAGTTTGAATTCAGAATCACCGAGTCATAGCAAATTTAATGGTAAATATGAGGAATTTGAAATAGGAAAACTGCGACAAATGCAGCGCAGTCAAGTTTTCATTAACCATTAAAATAGCTTAGGCGAGGAAGGACAATAAGGATTCTAGGCGCAGTCTGACCGCAGTAGAGCTGCAGTTCAGCACAGCAAAGTGCAGTAGAACTATAGCGTGAAAATTTCATTTTTTATTCAGTTTGAGAAAAATACACTGTAAATAAATCCTGTAAATAGGAGGTAGAGCGTGAAAAAGGAAGGCAACCCAAGGAGTATAAAAGGGAGACCCTTTCTGCGACTTTTCACCCCCCTCAGAAAAGTAAGAAAATAGAGTATTATTTTTCTCAAGCATTTCTGGTTGTCACTCCAGTGCGAAAAAGTGATATACAGTTAAGATTGCCACTGTAGTAAAAGGCAGCAATTAAGGAGAGAAATATTAAGTAGATATTTCAACAGGAGAGCTGGTTAACACTCCAGATTTCAAAGTGTAAACACAAAACAGTTATTTTGCTACTGTTAAAACAAGCAATAAAATAAGACAAAAATAAAACAAACTCAAGGGACACTCCAGACACAATCCAAATCCATTAACTGAGTAGAATCTTTGAAACTTCACCAAGTAGAAGATTTAATTCAAGTTAAATTCCAAATTAAACAATGCTACACAAAATTACACCTAGACAAATTAAGAAATTTCAATAAAGGAACAGCTCTGCAGGGCTCGGTTTATCTGTAAGTCAATTCCCAGAAAATTTAGACTAACCCATAAAAATAGAATTAGCCAAAACACTCGGATTGGTACTATATTTACAACTAATAATACTAGTACACTTCCCCATCCTAACTAAAGAACCAGGGAACAGCTTGGTGGTGGTCTCGTTTGAACCTCCCAACTGACCTTCCTTCGTTCTCTCCTTCAACGCATTCCTGCCTACAGAGCGGCACACCTCCGGGATCTCCTGCAGAGATACCCAGAGAGGTGTGGCTGTGTGCGGAGATGATGTGGCTCCCCCCATGTGACCCCAACCGCATGTATATAATAGCACCTGGGGTGGGAACAGAAGAAGCAGCTTTCTTCTCAACTTCCCACTTCAGGTAAGTACTGTAGCTTCTCCCTTTTAATGATAACTCAACTTCCCACTTCAGACTAAGTGGTCAGGGATGCTCACCCTGCGATGGGACTGCCACTATGCATAGCCGACACCTGTCCTATCGGGTCCCTCATGCCAGGACCTTGCCGCTTTCGGAGCTGTCCCTGACAGCAGAAGAAGGCTTTAACCTCATTTCCCCCACCTCCCCGCACCCACCCCCAGACCCAAGCCACCTAAAGTTGCCCCCCCCCCACCCCCTTCTCTGGAGCAACCGAAGACCTTGACTGCTTCAAGGCCGAATGCGGCATCTACTTCCATGTCTGGGCAGCGGAGTTCCCCAATGCCCTCTCCCAGATCCTCTTTGTCCTGTCTTACATGAAGGGAGGGACTGCAGGAGTGTGGGCAACGCAGCATACCATTGCGCTGCTGACAACGGGCTCCCCTGGGCTCACCATGGACGAGTTCAACATGGAACTTGATGCCATGTTCCAAGACCCGAACTGCGAAGCCACAGCCAGGCAGAAGCTGGCCACCCTGTGACAAGGCACCAACTCTGTGGACAAGGTCATCCAAGAGTTCGAGATCCTTGGCCCCGCCTTGCGGCTAGGAGATGTAGGGCTAGTAGACTGCTTTGAACAGGTGATCAACTCCTGGCTCCGAGAGAGCATCTACTGCCTCTGCCCCATGCTGACTACCTGAGTGGAAACGCGAGGCCACCCTCCTCAACAACCAGTGGTGATGCTTCCAGGTGACCCAGCCCCACTTGCCCCCAGTCAGACCCCAACTCCCACCTGCGAGATCCCCACTCCCTGCCACCTTCCCACAAGCCCACCCAGCCCCTGCACTGCCGTGCCCCCCACCTGCCACTGCACTGCCACCTCCTGCAGCCTGCCCTGTGGTGGGGGGAGGGCTGCAACCCATGGACCTTGACCGCTTGAGGATAGACCAAAGATGAAATGGCCTCTGCTACAACTGCAATGCACCAGGGCACATCACGTGAGACTGCCTGCAGCCGAAAATCCACTGAGCCAGACGGATGCACCCAGAGGACCTCAGGGCACTCATGGAGGGGCTGAGAAGGCAGCTAGTGGATGAGACAGAGATGGATGGAGGAGAAGGGCCTGCAGGAGGTAGAAGCCCAAGGGGATTTTCAGGAAGGTGACCAGTGAGGGATGTGCCCCGGCCACCTGGAGGCGATAGTACTAGCTTGTGTAGATACCGTGACGTGCCGAAGTCAGTGCCGACATCCAAATTCCACCAAGTCATTGCCAAGAGAAAGAGGAAAGTCGTGTCCTTGATCAGTAAGGGCAGAGAAACACCAAGTGCGGTGCCGGAAGTAGCGGTCCTGCCACCCACCATCTACATGCTGTCCAAGCAACCCCCCAGATCCCTCAACCTAGCTGTAAAGCTGACTGCCTTAACCTCCCTCACCACTGTCTCTGTGTCGGCCCTCCTGGACTTGGGAGCCACCAGGGACTTTGTAAGCCCCAAGTTTGTCAGAAAACACCGGCTTGAGATGACCCCACTCCCCCAACCCATTCCTGTCTGCAACGTTGATGGGACCCCAAACGAGAACGAAGCCATAACTGAGGAACTAGAGGCCCTCCTGACATTCAGACGGCACATGGAGTGGGCCTGCTTCGCCATCACGAACCTCGGGCAGCAGTCCCTCATCATAGGACACTCGTGGTTGCTGCACCACAACCCAGAGGTGGACTGGATGTGGCAAAAGGTCAGTATGTCCCGCTGCCTGTCCTCCTGCCAGTCAGCGTGAGGACATGCTGACCCAAACCCCATGGTGGAACCTGGGGACGGGATTTATGCCGCTATCATCCCTCCAGGGTGGGGACACGAACTAAGAGTGACCACAACACCATCTCAGCGGATGGCCCAGGAAGCATGCGAACCAGAAGCGGAGCCTGCACTGTTTGAGGTGCTAGTCCCAGAACAGTACCAGGACTTCCGAGACGTGTTCTCGAAAGAGGCCTTTGACCAGCTGCCCCCCTGGAAGCCCTGGGACCATGCAATAGACCTGGTGCCGGATGCCAAACTCCCGAGAGGGAGGACCTTCCCCCTGTCATGACCAGAGCAGAAGGAACTAGATGAGTTCCTGTGCGAGAACCTGCGGAATGGGCACATACAGGCATCCAAATCCCCGATGGGAGCCCCAGTCTTCTTTGTCAAGAAGAAGGATGGATCGCTGTGCCTAGTCCAGGACTACCAGAAGCTCAACGAGATCACGGTCAAAAACTCATACCCCCTCCCACTCATTTCGGATGTCCTTGCATGCCTCCGAAATGCCAAGTACTTCTCGGCACTAGATCTGCGCTGGGGATTTAACAATGTCTGCATCAAGGACGGCGATGAGTGGAAGGCGGTGTTTTTGACCAACCAGGGACTATTCGAGCCTACCGTCATGTTCTTCAGCCTGTGCAACTCCCCAGCGACATTCCAAACAATGATGAACGACATTTTCCGAGACTTCATTGACTGAGAGGTCGTCATCTGCTACATGGACGACATCTTGATCTTCACTGCCACCCTGGAGGAACACCGGAGGGTCGTCTGAGAGGTCCTGGAGATGCTGCAGAAGTGGAGACTCTTCTTGAAGCCGGAAAAGTGTAAGTTTGAGCGGAAGCGGATCGAGTACCTCGGCCTCATCATCTCCGAGGGAAGTGTTGTGATGGATCCTGTGAAAGTCTGCGGAGTTCTCGACTGGCCAACCCTGACCAAGGTCAAAGAAGTACAGTCCTTCTTGGGGTTTGTCAACTTTTACCACCGGTTCATCAAAGACTTTTCCGAGACAGCCTGCCCCCTCCATGCGCTAACCCACAAAACCAAGGCATGGACCTGGGGACCAGGCAAAGACCGCACTTTCCGAGCCCTCAAAGACACCATCACCTCCACCCCAGTCCTCGCCTTTCCTGCTGATACAGGTCGCTTCAAACTTGAGTGCGACGCCTCTAACTTCGCAACCGGTGCGGCCCTATCCCAGCTCCAGACAGATGGAGAGTTCCACCCTGTAGCTTTCATGTCCAAGAGTTTCACGGATGTAGAGCATAACTACAAGGTATACGACAAGGAAATGCTCGCAATTGTATGTGCCCTCAAGGAGTGGTGGCATTTCCTACAAGGAGCAGAGGAGAAAGTCGATGTCTACTCCAATCACCGCAACCTAGGGTATTTCCGCACCATGCAATGGCTGAACCGGTGCCAAGCGTGGTGGTCACCTTTCCTCTCCCAATTCCACTTCACCCTCATCCACCGCCCAGGGAAACTCATGGGGAAACCTGATGCGCTCTTGCACCGCACTGACCACCCAAAGGGTAAGGACGACAACAATGGGCTGACTCTCCTCCAACCTGCTTGGTTTGAGGCCCACGTGGCGGAGGTGGTCCTGGTAGAAGGCAAAGAGATGACTATCCTCAAGAGGATCAGCAAGGCGAAGGATCTGGATGAGAAGGTGGTAAAGGCAATGTGGGAACTGGGAGAGGGCACACTGAGGTCGGATGGGTGGGGGAAACAGGGAGAGTGTTAGGTGTCATATCCATCCCTGGCCAACGACTTCCGGTACCTCCGATCCCTCCGATTACTCCCGCTCCTTCTCCACTAACCTTGGAGCTCCCGTATTCCGCAATCCCCTCGGTACCCCTCGATGGTCACCACCCCCTCTTTTCAATTTATTACCTACCCCTCCCTAAGTATGGAGCCCCGAAGACTTCCGGACAGCTCCGACGTCCGCTAGCACACTCCCGCCTCCGTTGGGCAATACACTCGCCTGCCCTGCAGAGCCTACCTTCGGGCCTATCCCTCCTTTCCGTTTCTGGGTTATCACCTGCCTTTCCGTTAACCCCACAACCCAACTTGTCGGTAATATTCAGTCGGCTAATGTTTAACCCTGTTAGCTCCGCTCCGTTCGGCTCCGCCATTTGCGGACCCGTCTTCGCTGTAACCATATATATATCCAACTTGTACATAGGTTACACTTCAGTAATAAAATCGACTAGAGTTTACCCCCTTCAGTTCTGGTTGCCAGTTAGTAAGTTAGGGCACAGACGTGTTACTTGGCACAGCACTCCTGGCATAAGTCGCTGAGGCCGAAGCCCTCCGCCATGGAGACTTTCCTTCGTCTCGACCCAGTCTCTGACAGTCAGGGACAGCTCCGAAAGCAGCAAAGTCCTGGCATGTAGGACTCGATGGGACGAGTAGCAGCTATGCGTAGCGGCGGTCCCATTGCAGGGTGAGCATCCCTGACCACTTAGTCTGAAGTGGGAAGTTGAGAAGAAGGCTGCTTCTTCTGTTCCCACCCCAGGCACTATTATATACAAGTGGTTAGGGTCACGTGGGGGGAGCCACATCATCTCCACACACAGCCACAGCTCTCTGGGTGTCTCTGTGGGAGATCCCGGAGGTATGCCGTTCTGTAGGCGGGAATGCGTGCAGCGAGTGCAGGGATCAGGGGAGCAGCATTAGGTGCGTAGTGATACATAGAGAAAAGGGAAGTTGACCATGGGATAGAAATAGAGAGAGAGAAGAAAAGGGAAAAGGAGGGACAGGGAGTTATAGTGGGGGAAGTGGGGTAGGGCAGGGTGGCGTGGGATGCGGTGCAGGGTCAGGTGGGGTGTGCCCTGACATCACCCCTCCCTTAAGCCGCTTCGCCTTGAAGCGGCCGGGCGGTTCTCCTTTTCTCTCCCTGGGGCGTGGGGGTGCATATGATGGAACTCCTCAACTAGGTTGGAGGCATGGGTCAGGTGGTCGTGCGTGAGCCATTGGTTTTCCGAGTGCAGCCAACCTGTATACTTTACCAGGTACCGGAGTTTTCGGCATTGTCATATCCGTGCATACCCGATCCCGACCCGACTCCCGGACCTCCTTCTCCACCACCTCCGGAGTCCTACCCTACCACTGTCCGTTCCGATATTCACCTTCGGTCCTGACACCACACCTCCTCTCCCCCCTCATGCCACTCCCACTCCTCCGTCCTCCTCCTGTCCTATCTCCGTCCACTCTGATACTCACCTCGGACCAAACATCACTCCTCTCACCACCCTCCTCCTACTCCTCCCCCCACTCCTCCACTTCCTCCTCACAACACCTCCACCCTTCTGTCATTCTCCTACCCTTCGCCCGTCCACTCCAATACTCACCTTCGGACCTGACACCTTTCCTCTCCTCCACTCCTCTCCCCTTTCGTCTTTTGTCCCTCTTCCCTCTGGCCCTCTTCCGCTGACCTTCTGCCAAGTTACAACCTTCCACCGCTGTCCCGTACCTCGTACCCGGACACCACTCGTACCTTCGCTCCGAGACTCCATCATAATTCCTACCTCGGACTTTGACCCCACCTCAGCTTTAGTCCATTGCATTGGTGACCTCATACTACATAAACACCATTGCCAATATTCCTCGGACTTTCAACCCTGCCTCCGTAACCTCTGTAAGCTCCACAACCTCCGAGCTCCACAGATCGTCTTCAGCACTTTCACCGCTTGTAATGTATCTTTCGCGTTTCCCCCTCATCCCTATTTGGACTGCTGCTTCTTCCCATTCTAGCCAGTTAGTCATCATCCCCACTTCCCCTCATCCTCCTGCCCCTCTGGGCTTCGCCCTCCTTATCTCCTTTCGGATGTACCACAGGTTCAGCCCTATGACCTTCGGTACCACTCCACTTCTGTCATCCCTTTGTTCCTGTTCGGATGCCTTTGTTCCGATTTGGACCCCCTTTGTTTCCTTGTGCTTTCACCCTCTCCATATATATATCGGCGCTTGTACATACTTGTTTTAGGCCTTAGTCTAAAATCGACCTGAAATGCCCCCTAGAGACTTCCTGCTCGCCTCCTATGAAATTAAGGACCAAATGGACAAACAGCAATGGCACAGCACTCCGCTTGAGTCGCTGAGGCCAAGGTCCCTCCTTGCTAAGTCTCCAGTTCCCCTGCGGAATCGTCCACCCTCACCCAGTTCTAACAGGCGTAGCCACTTAGAGTCCAGGATTTTCTCAACCTCATACTCCTCTTCTCCATCTACAAGGTCTGGGCCTGGGTGGGGGTCAGTGGGGTGTTCCATGATTTCATCAGGGCGGTGTGGTCTGATGTTTGTCATGGATACGACTGGGTGGATTCCTCTTTGTTGGGCAGTGAGCTGGAGTTTGACGGCAGTGAGGGAGATGACTTTAACGATCATGAAGGGGCCGGTCCATTTGTGGTCCAGCTTCTTGGTTGGGTGGTCGGTTGTGTAATTCTGGGTGCTGAGCCAGACTTGGTTGCCTTCTTGGTATGTAGGTGTCAGGGCACACCCACCTGACCCGGGTCCACCCAGACCCACCCAGCCACACCACACCTGCTCCCCGCTGCCCATCCCTCTCCCTCCTCCTTCCTCCCTCTCTCCCTCTTTCTTTTCTCTCTTTCTTCTCCTTTCTTTATTTCATTCTTCTCATCTTTCTCTTCCTGTTTATTCCTTCTATCTACATGGACCACCTTCCTTTGTATCAATGTACTATTGACCCATCTGGCCCACACACCCCGGATGGCTTCCTGCTGTGCCCAACATGCGCACATGCAGCAGATGCTCTTGGGATCCCCCATGGGGACACCCGGATGGCTGCGGCTGTCTCTGAGGATGACGTGGCACTCATCATGTGACTCAAGCTGCATGTACATAAATGTACCTGAAGTGGGAACCGAAGAAGTAACCTTCTTCTCACATTCTCCACTTCAGTCTGAGTGGCCAGGGACTGCTGTCCCTTCCCGGACCTGCCAGCATGCACACCTGGTTCACACCCTGCAAGGGCCCTTCTGCTGGGCGATACATCCGGACCCCCTCTACCCCAGACACGTCCCTGACAGTAGGGGCTGCCTCGTGGTTTCGGTCATAGTAGCGGGCCATCTTGTCCGCCGCATGCTCTAGCGCTGCCTTCGCCTCTTCCTGCATCTTCATCATCCTCGATGAGAAGGTGTCAGCAGCTTCTACCTCGGATGTGTGTGTGGGCTCCGTCCCCATCCTGGGGTGTTGGCCAGTGTCGAGCTCAAAGGGGGTTCAGCAGGTGGAGGAGTGGACACGGTTATTATAGGTGAACTCTGCTAGTGGGAGCCAGTCTGCCCAGTCGTCTTGGCAGTGGTTAACAAATACCCGGAGGTAGGCTTCTACCTCTTGGTTTACTCTTTCTGTCTGCCCATCTGTCTGGGGGTGGTAGGGTGTTGAGGGGGTGAGCTTGACACCAAGGAGGTCCGTGAGTTCTTTCGAGAATTGTGAGATGAAGGCACTCCCTCTGTCGCTAAGGATTTCTTTGAGGAGACCGTGGAGCTTCCAGACATGTTCAAGGAAAAGCCGTGCGATCCCCACTGAATCTACCCTTGTCACCGTTGGGATTGCATGGATGTCAGGGCACACCCCACCTGACCCAGCACTGTGCCGCCCTACTCCGCTCCCCCTGCTACCATGCCTTGTTCCTCCTCTCCCTTTTTCCTTCTTTGTCTCTATTTCTATTCCATGGTTGATTTCCCTTTTCTCTATGTATCATCACACACCTAATACCGCTCCCCCGATCGCCGCACCTGCCGCGCGCATCCCTGCCTACAGAGCGGCACACCTTCAGGATCTCCCATGGAGACACCCAGAGAGGTCCGGCAGTGTGCAGAGATGATGTGGCTCCCCCCACGTGACCCTGACCGCATGTATATAATAGCACCTGGGGTGGGAACAGAAGAAGCAGCCTTCTTCTCAACTTCCCACTTCAGGCTAAGTGGTTGGGGACGCTCCCCCGTGACGGGATCGCTGCTATGCACAGCCTACATCTGTCCCATCGGGTCCCTCATGCCGGGACTTCACCACTTTCGGAGCTGTCCCTGACAGTGGATTTGTTTGGATAGGCGATCTACTATGACCAGGATGGCGTTGTAGCCCTTTGACTCGGGGAGCTCTCCAATCATGTCCACTGAGATCACTTGCCAGCAGCGGGTGGGGATCTTGTTTGGGATGAGCTTCCCCACTTTACAAGAGGGAAGGATTTGACATGGTTGCAGGTGTCGCATCTGCGGACATACCGCCTGACATACTCTGCCATCCATGGCCACCAGTAGTCATGGGAGACAAGTTCCAGGGTTTTCCACTGCCCTGGGTGCCCCATCGCCCACGCGTCGTGGTATAACTGCACCAAGTCATGGTGGAACTGCGGGTCCTTTGGGACGTATACCTTTCCTCTGTACAGAACCAGCTCTCCCTGCTTCTCCCACTCGTCTGACCTCAGCGTGCCCTCTCCTAGTTCCCAAATTGCCTTCACCACCTTCTCATCCAGGTCCTTTGCCTTGCTGATCCTCTCAAGGATAGTTATCCCTTCACCTTCCACTAGCGGAGGAGAGTCAGCCCATCATTGTCATCTTTGCCTTTTGGGTGGTCAGCATGGCGCAAGAGCGCATCAGGTTTTCCCATGAGCTTCCCTGGGTGGTGGATGAGGGTGAAGTGGAATTGGGAGAGGAAGAGTGACCACCATGCTTGGCACCGGTTCAGCTGTTGCACGGTGCAGAAATATCCTAGGTTGCAGTGGATGGTGTAGACCTCAACTTTCTCCTCCGCTCCTTGTAGGAAATGCCACCACTCCTTGAGGGTGCACACTATTGCGAGCATCTCCTTGTCATACACCTCATAGTTATGCTCTATGTCCGTGAAACTTTTGGACATGAAGGCTACAGGGTGGAACTCTCCATCTGTCTGGAGCTGGGATAGGACCGTGCCAGTCACAAAGTTAGAGGCGTCGCACTCGAGTTTGAAGCGACCAGTATCAGTGGGGAAGGCGAGGACTGGGGCAGAGGTGACAGCGTCTTTGAGGGCGTGGAATGCATGGTCTTTGCCTGGTCCCCAGGCCCATGCCTTGGTTTTGCAGGTCAATGCATGGAGGGGTTGGGCCATCTCAGAAAAGTCTTTGATAAACTGGTGATAGAAGTTGACAAACCCCAAGAAGGACTGCACTTCTTTGACCTTGGTTGGGGTTGTGTCAGGGCACACCCACCTGACCCCACGCCGTGCCCTGCGCTGTACTGCACTACTCCGCTACCACTCCCCATCTCTCCTTCTCTATTTTCCCCCTTTCTCTCTATTTCTATTCTACGGTCGATTTCCCCTTCTCCATGTACCACTACATACCTAACCCCGCCCCCCCCTGGTCGCCGCACACGCCACACACACTCCCACCTACTGAGCGGCCACCTCTGGGATCTCCTGCAGAGACACCCAGGGAGGTGCAGCTGTGTGTGGAGATGACGTGGCTTCCTCCACATGACCCTAGCCGCATGTATATAATAGTACCTGGGGTGGGAACAGAAGAAGCAGCCTTCTTCTCAACTTCCCACTTCAGACTAAGTGGTCGGGGACGCTCACCCTGCGATGGGATCACCGCTACGCACAGCCACTATTCGTCCCACCGAGTCCCGCGCGCAGGGACCTCGCCGCTTTCGGAGCTGTCCCTGACAGGTTGGCCAATCGAGAACTCCACGGACTTTCATGGGATCCATCACGACGCTTCCCTTGGAGATGATGAGGCCAAGGTACTTGATCCGCTTCTGTTCAAACTTACACTTCTCTGGCTTCAGGAAGAGTCTCCGCTTCTGCAACGTCTCCAGGACCTCTCGGACAACCCTCTGGTGCTCCTCCAGGGTGGCAGTGAAAATCAAGATGTTGTCCATGTAACAGATGATGACCTCTTGGTCAATGAAGTCTCGGAGAATGTCATTCATCATCATCTGGAATGTCGCCGGGGAGTTACACAGGCCGAAGAACATCATGGTGGGCTCAAACAGTCCCCAGTTGGTTGAAAACACCGCTTTCCACTCATCGCCATCCTTGATGCAGATGTTGTTAAATCCCCAGCACAGATCTAGTGCCGAGAAGTACTTGGCATTTCGGAGGCACGTGAGGACATCCGAAATGAGTGGGAGGGGTATGAGTTTTTGACCGTGATCTCGTTGAGCTTTCGGTAGTCTTGGACTAGGTGCAATGATCTGTCCTTCTTCTTGATGAAGAAGACTGGTGCTCCCATCGGGGACTTGGATGCCCATATGTGCCCATTCTGCAGGTTCTCATGCAGGAACTCATCTAGTTCCTTCTGCTCTGGTCATGACAGGGTGTCAGGGCACATACCCTGACTTAGCCCGGACCCGGACCCGCATCCGGACCCGCTCCACTTCCCACACGCACTTCCTGTGCCGCATGATCCGTGCACCGCATGCTCCGGTCCCCGGATCCTACCTTCATGTGACTTCCGGGTATCCCCGGAAGTTTTCGCCATACTGGGGCCACTGTGGGAAAGTGAGAAGTTAACCTTCTTCTCACTTTCTTACCCACAGTAGGCAAGTGTACATTACTTGCCTTTATCTTATTCACTTCCTTACCCACAGTAGTCATGCCCTGAGATGGGCTGTGTTTACAGGTCAGACTGTGGACTGTAGAGAGGGGTCATGGGGACCCGGGGTCCATCCCCTGACACAGGGGGAAGGTCCTCCCTCTTGGGAGTTTGGCATCCGGCACTAGGTCTATTGCATGGTCCCAGGGCTTCCACAGGGGCAGCTGGTCAAAGGCCTCCTTTGAGAATACATCTCAGAAGTCCTGGTACTGTTCTGGGACTAGCGCCTCAAACAGCACAGGCTCCGCCTCTGGTTCGCAGGCTTCCTGGGCCATCTGCTGAGGTGGTGTCGTGGCCACTCTCAGTTTGTGTCCCCACCCCGGGGGATGATAGTGGCATAAATCCCGTCCCCGGGTTCCACTGCGGGGTCTGGGTCAGCACGTCTTTGCATTGACCAGCAGGAGGATGGGCAGCGGGACATAATGACCTTTTGCTGCGTCCAGTCCACCTCTGGGTTGTGGTGGAGGAGCCACGAGTGTCCTATGATGAGGGACTGCTGCCCAAGGTTTGCAATGGCAAAGTGGGCCCGCTCTGTGTGCTGTCCGAATGTCAGTAGGGCTTCCAGTTCCTCAGTTATGGCCCCATTCTCATTTGGGGTCCCATCGACGTTGTGGACAGGAATGGGCTGGGGGAGTGGGGTCGTCTTGAGCCCGTGCTTTCTGACAAACTCAGGGCTTACAAAGTTCCCAGTGGCTCCCAAGTCTAGGAGGGCTGACACAGAGACAGTGGCGAGGGAGGTCAGGGTGGTCAGCTTTACAGCTAGTTTGAGGGATCTGGGGGGTTGCTTGGACAGCATATAGATGGCGGGTGGTGGGACCGCTACCTCCGGCGCCGCACTTGGTGTTTCTCTGCCCTTACTGATTGAGGACACGGTTTTCCTCTTTTTCTTGGCGATGACTCGGTGGAATTTGGACGTCAGCACCAGCTTGGGCACCTCATGGTATCTACACGAGCTAGTACTATCGCCTACAGGTGGCTGGGATGCGTCCCTCACCGGTCACCTTCCTGAAAATCCTCTTGGGCCTCTACCTCCTGCCCTTCTCCTCCATCCATCTCTGGTTCATCCACTAGCTGCCTTCTCAGCCCCTCCATGAGCGCCCTGAGGTCCTCTGGGTGCATCCATCTGACTCGGCGGACTTTTGGTTGCAGGCAGTCTCATGTGATGTGCCCCAGTGCATTGCAGTTGTAGCACAGCCCATTTCGTCTTTGGTCTATCCTTGAGCGGTTGAGGTCCATGGGTTGTGGCCCTCCCCCTGCTGCAGGGCGGGCCACAGGAGGCGGCGGTGCAGCGGCGGCTGGGGGCATGGCGGTGCAGGGACTGGGCATGCTTGCGGGAAGGTGGTAGGAAGTGGGGGTCTCGCAGGTGGGAGTTGGGGCCTGACTGGGGGCAAGCGGGGTTGCATTGCCTGGAAGTGTCACCACTGGTTGTCGAGGAGGGTGGCCTCACGCTTCCACTTGGCCCAAGTCATCGGCATGGGGCGGAGGCGGTAGATGCTCTCTCAGAGCCAGGAGTTGATTGCCTGTTCGAAGCGGTCTACCAGCCCCACATCTCCTAGCTGCGAGGCGGGGCCAAGGATCTCGAACTCTTGGATGACCTTGTCCACAGAGTCGGTGCCCTGCCGCAGGGTGGCCAGCTTCTGCCTGGCCATGGCTTCACAGTTCGGGTCTTGGAACATGGCATTGAGTTCCATGTTGAACTCATCCATGGTGAGCCTGGGGGAGCCCATTGTCAACAGCGTGATGGTGCGCTGTGTTGCCCAAGCCCCTGCAGTCCCTCCCTTCATGTAAGACAGGATGAAGAGGATTTGGGAGAGTGCATCAGGGAACTTTGCTGCCTGGACATGGAAGTATATGCCGCATTCAGCTTTGAAGCGGTCAAGGTCTTCAGTTGCTCCAGAGAAGGGGGTGGGGGGGCAACTTTAGGCGGTTTGGGTCTGGGGGTGGGTGCGGGCGCTGGTGGGGGCGCCAGTGCCAGTGTGGGCACAGCTGGGGGTTGGTTCCGGGCTTGGCTCTCCATGATGGCCTGGAGCTCTTGGAATCGGGCCAGCAGCTTGTCGTACTGCTCTTCAGTCACCTGTCAGGGCCCGGCCTCTGTCCGGGGGTGGCCCTACCTCAGAACTGGACACTTGCGGTGTCCCAGGCAGCCAGGTGCTGGATCCTACCCCAAGCTCCTCAAACTCACTAAGCAGGGATTGAGTTGTCATGTATTATGGAAGGTAGCTACAACTTGCCTAAGCAGGGATTGAGTTGAGAAGAAGGGTAAGTTTCCCTATTCCCCGCTTGGCTACTATAAAAGGGAAATGTACTGTACAGTTCGTAACGTGACTAAGGGTAGGAGCCAAGCATGTTCCTGCAATGCAGAAAAGGTGTCACATGGGTTAAGGCGAGTTGCTCGCCTTGACCCATGTGATTTTTCCTGCGGGTTCGCGTGCAGGCTGTAGTTGTGAAAGGTGTGTAAAGATGGGAGGATGAGGGAAGTGGGGGAGGTCAGGGAAGGTGGTTCTGGGGTTGTATGGTCAGGTGTGGTTGCCCTGACATCACCATAGCAGGAGAGATGGGGGAGGTGGGGGGAATGAGGTTAAAGCCTTCTTCTGCTGTCAGGGACAGCTCCGAAAGCAGCAAAGTCCCGGCATGTGGGACTTGATGGGATGAGTAGCGGCTATGCATAGCGGCAGTCCCGTTGCAGGGTGAGCATCCCCAACCACTTAGTCTGAAGTGGGAAGTTGAGAAGAAGGCTGCTTCTTCTGTTCCCACCCCAGGCGCTATTATATACAAGCGGTTAGGGTCACGTGGGGGAGCCACATCATCTCTGCACACAGCTGCAGCTCTCTGGGTGTCTCTGTGGGAGATCCCGGAGGTATGCCGTTCTGTAGGCAGGAATGTGCGCGGCAAGTGCAGGGATCGGGGGGTGGCATTAGGTGTGTAGCAATACATAGAGAAAAGGGAAGTCGACCATGGGATAGAAATAGAGAGAAAGAAGAAAAGGGAAAAGAAGGGACGGGGAGTTATAGTGGGGGAAGCGGGGTAGGGCAGGGCGGCATGGGATGTGGCACGGGGTCAGGCAGGGTGTGCCCTGACAGAGAGCTGGTTCTGTACAGAGGAAAAGTATATGTCCCGAAAGACCTGCAACTCCACCACAACCTGGTGAGCTTATACCATGATGTGCACACAATGGGGCACCCAGGGCAGTGGAAAACCCTGGAACTCATCTCCCGTGACTACTGGTGGCCATGGATGGCAGAGTATGTCGGGTGGTATGTACGCAGATGCGACACCTGCAACCATGTCAAATCCTTCCCCTCTTGTAAAGTGGAGAAGCTCATCCTGAACAAGATCCCTGCCCACCACTGGCAAGTGATTTCAGTGGACATGATCGGAGAGCTCCCCAAGTCGAAGGGCTACAACGCTGTCCTGGTCATAGTGGACTGCCTATCCAAACGCATCCACTCAATTCCAACGGTGATGACAGTGGACTTGGTGGGGATCGCGCGGCTTTTCCTTGAACATGTCTGGAAGCACCACGGTCTCCCCAAAGAGATCCTCAGCGACAGAGGGAGCGCCTTCATCTCATGATTCTCGAAAGAACTCACGGACCTCCCCACCCCCTCGACGCCCTACCACCCCCAGACAGATGGACAGACAGAGAGAGTAAATCAAGAGGTAGAGGCTTACCTCCAGGTATTCATCAACCACCACCAAGATGACTGGGCGGACTGGCTCCCGCTAGCGGAGTTCACCTATAACAACTGCATCCACTCCTCCACCCGCTGAACCCCTTTTGAGCTCAACACTGGCCAACACCCCAGGATGGGGACAGAGCCCACATGCACATCCAAGGTAGAAGCTGCTGATGCCTTCTCATCGAGGATGATGAAGATGCAAGAAGAGGTGAAGGTGGCGCTAGAGCATGCAGCGGACAAGATGGCCCGCTACTACAACCAGAACCGTGAGGCGGCCTCTATGTACCAAGAAGGCAACCAGGTCTGGCTCAGCACCCAGAATTACACAACGGACTGCCCAACCAAGAAGCTGGACCATAAATGGACCAGCCCCTTCACAATTATTAAAGTCATCTCCCCCACTGCCGTCAAACTCTGGCTCACTGCCCAACAAAGAGGGATCCACCCAGTCATATCCGTGATGAACATCAGACCACACCGCCCCGACGAAATTGCGGAATGCCCCGCTGACCCCCACCCCAGGCCCAGACCTTGTAGATGGAGAAGAGGAGTACGAAGTCGAGAAAATCCTGGACTCTAAGTGGCTACGCTGAAAACTCCGGTACCTGGTAAAGTATACAGGCTGGCTGCACTCAGAAAACCAATGGCTCATGTGTGACCACCTAACCCACACCTCCGACCTAGTTGAGGAGTTCCATCAGATGCACCCCCACACCCCAGGAAGAGAAAAAGAGAACTGCCCAGCTGCTTCAAGGCAAAGCGGCTTAAGGGGGGGTGATGTCAGGGCACACCCCACCTGACCCTGCCCTGTGCTGCCCTACTCCGCTTCCCCTGCTATCACTCCCTGTTCCTCCTTTTCCCTTTTCTTTCTCTCTATTTCTGCTCCACAGTCGACTTCCCTTTTCTCTATGTATCATTACACACCTAACCCTGCTCCCCTGATCGCCACACCCGCTGTGCGCATTCCTGCCTACAGAGCAGCACACCTCCAGGATCTCCCGCAGAGATACCCAGGGAGGTGTGGCTGTGTGCAGAGATGACATGGCTCCCCCCACGTGACCCCAACCACATGTATAATAGCACCTGGGGTGGGAACAGAAGAAGCAGCCTTCTTCTCAACTTCCCACTTCAGACTAAGTGGTCGGGGATGCTCACCCCGTGACAGGACCGCTGCTATGCATAGCTGACACCTGTCCTATTGGGTCCCTCACGCCAGGACCTCACTGCTTTTGGAGCTGTCCCTGACAGTAAGGGGTTGGTGTAGGTGCCAACCCTGGTTAGCCTAGTTCCTCAGGCTGCCAACAAAAGTAACTTGTATGAAGTTATTGTTTGCAACAGTATGGGAGGAAAGGCTAAGTTGCTCTTTCCACTATTGTATGTACTTTGTATATACATGTTTATTACAAGACAATTATGTAATGGGAAATAAGGGGTGGGGTTACCACTCCTTACACTACGTCAACACTTCCCCTCAACCTGACATCTGCTCATTAGTCTAGTTCATGTACTCCATCCCTAGCATCAGGCAGAATCGATCATGCTTTACCCTAGCTAGTGACTTCATAGGAACATCAGTGTTAGAATGGGCGGAAACAGACGACTCCGGAGTGGAATCGGAGACTTAGCGTGGAGGGACCTTGGCCTCAGCGACTCAAGCGGAGCGCTGTGCCATTGCTGTTTGTCCATTTGGTCCTTAATTTCACAGTAGGTGAGCAGGAAGTCTCTTGGGGGCATTTCAGGTCGATTTCGGACTAAACCAAAACGAGTATGTACAAGCGCCGATATATATAATGGAAGGGGCAAAAGCACAAAGAGAACAAAGGGTGACCGAATCGGAACGAAGACGTCCGAACAGGAACAAAGGGTAGAGGGAGCGGAGCGGTACCGAAGGTCATGGGGCAAGACCTGTGATACGTCCGAAAGGAGGTAGAGAGGGCGAGGCCCAGAGGGGCAGGAGGATGAGGGGAAGTGGGGATGATGACTAACTGGCTAGAATAGAAAGAAGCAGTAGTCCAAATAGGGATGAAGGGAAAATGCGAGAAATACATTACAGGCGGCGAGAGCGCCGAAGGCAGTCCGCGAAGCTCGGGGGTTGCGGAGCTTACGGAGGTTACGGAGGCGGGGTTGGAAGTCCGAGGAATATTGGCAATGGTGTTTACGTAGTATGAGGTCACCAATGCAATGGACTAAGGCCGAGGTGGAGTCAAAGTCCGAGGTAGGGACTATGACGGAGGCTCGGAGTAAGGTACGAGCAGTGTCCGAGTGCGAAGTACGGAACAGCGGTGGAAGGTCGTAACTTGGCGGAAGGGTGGCGGAGGAGTAACGGAGGGAGGAGAGAGGGGACGGGTAAGGGGAGAAGGAGTGGCGGAAAGGAGAGTAGTCAGGTCCGAAGGTGAGTATCGGAGCGGACGGGGGAAGCGTAGGAGGATAACGGGAGGGTGGAGGTGTTGTGAAGGGGGAGCAGAGTAGTAGGAGGGTGGCGAGAGGGGTGGTGTTCGGTCCGAGATGAGTATCGGAGCAGACGGAGATAGGGTCGGGGAGGTAAGGAGGAGGTGTGTTGCCAGGACCGAAGGTGAGTATCGGAACGGCAGCGGTAGGTTATGACTCCGGAGGTGAAGAGGGTGGAGGTCCGGAAGTCGGGTCGGGGTCGTGGTATGCATGGATATGACAATCAGCAGCCATGTCATTGGTTCCAATGAGCTTGAGGTCAATGATGCCATCAGTGACACATTCTCTAATAAAGTGATACCAGACGTCGATATTTTTGGTTGCATTGTGATTGACAGGGTTCCGTGCGAGAAGGTCCGTGGCTTGGTTATCAATGTGCAAGGTCATGGGCTTCGTTGTTCCTTCATGAAGTTCATCGAGTAACCTTCTGAGCCATACCGCTTCTTTGGCTGCTTCCGCAGTGGCAACGTATTCTGCATGCATCAAAGATAATGCAACCATCATTTGCTGCTTTGACATCCAGGACACCACACCTCCTGAGAGGAGGAATGCATATCTGGAGACTGATTTGTGATTCAGTGTGTCATTGGCCCAATCTGCATCGGTATACCCAATCAGGTCTCCTCCCCTGGCCGTGTACATGATTCCTCGATTCGGGGTCCCCACAAGGTATCTCATGATGTGCTTGATCCCGGCAATGTGATCTTCACCAAATGTGGATGCAAATGAGGCCAATGCCCTTACAGATGTGCAGATGTCCGGTCAGGTCCCCAATGCAGTGTACATGAGTGACCTGATGGCTTCAAGGTAGGGGAATGAGGAAACTCTGGAGTGTTCTTCAGCCAATGCTGGCATGAATTGTGCTCCAGCTGGTAGTGGGGTGGTGGTGGGCGTACAGCCAGTCATTTTGTATTGAGCAAGTATATCTTTGATGTATTGCACTTGGTCAATGGATAGAGTTCCTGTGGCTATGTCTTGCTGGATGTGGATTCCAAGTATCCATGAGGCTTCTCTGTAGCTTGAGACTTTGAAGTGGGAGGCAATTGCATTCTGGATGGAAGAGAGCAGGTTCTCATCATTTCTGGCTAGAAGTTTGTCATCTACGTATACAGGAATCACAATTATTGAGGAGCCTCATTTGAACACAAAGACAGAGTGGTCAGCATGGGTCCGGTGAAAACCAAGGTGGACCAGGTAATCATGTAGTGTTGTGTACCACTCCCATCCTGCTTGCTTCAATCTGTAAAGGCCCTTCTTCAGCTTGGCTACCATGTGTTCCTTCCCCTTTTCCTCATATCCCTTCGGCTGTTGCATGTAAATATCTTCAGAGATCACCCCATTTAGGTAAGCAGATTTAATGTCCATCTGGTGAACCTTCCAGCCATGTCGAGCACAGATGGCTAGAAACACATGCAGAGAGGCAGATTTGACAACAGGGGAAAAAGCCTCGGAGTAGTCGGCCCCTTCATGCTGGCTGAAGCCTTGGGCGACAAGTCATGCTTTGAAACGTATGACTTTGCCATCTGCTCCTCACTTCTTCGTGAGCACAAAACAACAACCAATGATGTTCCGGATTGCAGAGGTCGGTTCCACTAGTTCCCATGTTCCTGCCTCCTTGATTGATGCAAGTTCTTCCATTACTGCCTTGTGCCACTGGCTGCACTCTGGTCCTGCTAGGGCTTCTCGGAGAGTCGGTGCATCAGGAAGGCCGGTGTCCTCAGGTAGGATGGGGTTGGTAAGGTGGGCTTTGTTGAGAGCAATATCCAACACGTCTTCAAGTTCAACTGTGGCAGCGATTGGTACTTCATTCAAGAGATCCTCATACACATTTGCAATTGTGTCCATTCAGTGACTGTAGGCTCCATAGGTTGATGGATCGAAGCATGGAGGGGGGTGACAATTTCTTGTTGGGCAGTCAGAGGTGGGTCGGGATGCAAGATCGGAGGGGGTTGTCATGGAGAGATCAAGTGGGTTGGCAGTTTCTGTAGGTCTTTTGCTTGCCTCCCCTTTCATGGTTTCATCCTCATCACTATCGGAGTCACTTACTGGTGATTTGAACGTCATTTGGGGATCTGCTCCCACCTCTTCCCTGAATATGGGTGCTTGGGTGATCTCAACTTTATGGGTGAGTGGGTCGTATGCTTTGTATCCTGCCATGTCTCTGGGATATCCCAAGAATTTCATAGGGTGGCCCCGCTCTCCAAGTTTCTGTGCCCCTAGGTCTTTTGGTCTATGGACGAACATGTCAGAGAACCATACTCGCATGTGGGAGATGTTGGGCTTATTTCCATGGAACCATTCGAATGGTGTCAGTGAGTCTGGGCGGTGTCATATCCCGGAATCCCGACCCCGCGTACTCCCACCACACCACACCTTCCTAACAACTTCACCATCCCCTACACCATGCCTCCCCACTCCCCAAGTCACCTTCCCTCCTGACTGTCTCAGCTCCGGTCTGGTTGCGGCACACCGAACCTTGGCCACTCCCATCCCGGAAGCTCGGTCCCGAGTTGGAACATTCGGAGACCCCGGATTTGCTCTGATATCCCGACAGACCTCCGATATCCCGAGACATGCCCTTAAACCATTCCTCCACCCATTTCATTTATTGGAGTCACCTAACATCCTTCGGATACGCAACTCCGTGTTACGGGAATGGGTTCTGGGGAACCCAACCTGAGCCGTTCTGCTCACGGACAGAGGTGGCTGCGTAGCCATTGAAGGGAGAGCTTGAGATTTGAGACCGGGTGTACTAACGGTAACTTGGCACTCCGAGGAGCGTACCGGCAGCGGGTATAATGGGGGCTCCTTGAGGGAGCCACCTAACAGTTGGCTAGCAGCAACTTGGCGCTCCAAGGAGCGTACCGGCAGCGGGTATAATGGGGACTCCTTGAGGGAGCCATCTAACAGTTGGCTAGCGGTGACTTGGCACTCATGTGAGCGTACCGGTAGTGCGGGTGGTTGGCACTCCTTGAGGGAGTAGCCCAGTGGTTGTCTATCGGTTACTTGGCACTCAAGGGAGCGTACCGGTAGCGGGATTTGTTGGGACAGACAGGTTGGTTGACCAGTGCACGGTAGTGAGTGACCGTGGGAATTTGGGCCTGCGGGTACGTGGCCAGGCATCCTGGGGCTGCCTGGGTCACTTCTCCCTCCCAAGAAGGGAGGAAGGGTTGTAGGACCCAGTAGGGTACTACAGGAAGGATAGGAATAGGAACTCAACCACCCAGTGGAGGGGTGGGAGCGGGAAGAGTGAGGTCCGGTGTCTGAGCACTCACTGGGCCGATGAGGTTTTCTCACAGATTGTAAGAATATCAATGTAGACATCGATATGGACCAATTCAGATGCTACAGAGAAGGCTTACAGTGGTGGCACAATGGTGTAGCAGTTACAATTGCGGTACAAGGTTTTGTGGGTTATGTATTAGATGAAGAAAACCTCTTTCGGCATTTGCCTTTACATGTCATATGACTAGTTTATATCTAATATAAAAGTTGTAATGGTCAAGGGAAGTCCCTTGAAATTCAACAATTCCCCCAGCCAGCACCAAAACCCAGTGGGAAAGCTTGGCATGGGGTTTGGGTAGAGAAATAGGGGAAAACAATAAGGAGGCATACCTGGTTCTACTTGCTTGTAACCATGGACCATAAGATTCTGGTCCATTCCTATAACACTCCGCTTTCGGAGCTACCCGCATCCTTCAGTGATCTCCCTCACGTTATCACTTATTAGTCACCTTCCATTTTTAGCATGACTACCTTCTTCCTACCATTCAGTCGGCCAACCCCCTTTACCCATTTGTCTTCCCCATTCATTTTCCGGCCTCCAACTCCGCCCTCCTTGGCCCGACACCTCGGTTCCCTGTTTTAAATATCGTTCGGGACCTTTCGGTACCTCTCAGTATCATTCGGTACCTTTCGGTGTTGTCCCATTTGTCATTTCGGACTTTGACTAAGTCCTCCCCATTCTCCTTTATAAATACCCATAGATTAGAACCTGTAGTCCCTCAGTTCTAATCTCGACTAAAATGCCACCCAAAGTCCCTCTGAGTGATTCCCGTTCCTGTTCTACAAGACACCTCAGACATAAGAAATACAAGGACTAACTGAGACGTAACGGAGGCACAGCGTGTCAGGGCACACCCGCCTGACCCGGTTCCACCCGGGCCCACCTGGGCCCACCTCACCCGCTCACCCGCTCACCCGCTCCCCGCTACCCATCCTTCCTCCCTCTTCCCCTTTCCTCCCTCTTCCCTCTTTCCTCCCTCTTCCCTCTTTCCTCTTTCTCCTTTATTTCACTCTCCCTTTCTGTTTATTCTTTCTATTTACACGGACCACCTTCCCTTGTATCATTGTACTGTTGACCCGTCCGGCTTGGACACCCCGGGCGACTTCCCGCTACGCCCAGCATGCGCGGACGCCCTCGGGATCCCCCGCGGGGATACCCGGATGGCTGCGGCCCTCTCCGTAGATGACGTGGCACCCGTCATGTGACCCAAGCCGCATGTACATAAATGTACCTGAAGTGGGAACTGAAGAAGTAACCTTCTTCTCACGTTTTCCACTTCAGGTAAGTAGTGTAGTTCTTCCTTTTAATAACAATTCACGTTTTCCACTTCAGTCTAAGTGGCCAGGGACTACAGTCCCAGATCGGGCCCGTCAGTACGCGTGCCCGCTTCGTCCCCCGAGAGGGTCCCTCCGCCGGGCGCTACAGCCGGGCCCCCTCCACCCCGGACGCGTCCCTGACACAGCGCTCCCTCCGAGTCGCTGAGGCTGCGTCCTTCTTAGAGCCTCTTGTACCATCCAGCAGAACCGGGCTGTCAGGGCCCGGCCTCGGACTCGGAGGCTCCCTGACCTCAACCCCCATCTGGCCTGTCCTCACACTATGCGGGGCATGAGATGTATAGTAAAAGAAAGGGAATATATACACTTGCCTATGCGGGGCATGAGATGAGAAGAAGGGTAAAGGTCTCATCTCCCCGCATGGTTGCTATATAAAGGAATGGGTCACATGCCCACAACTATACAGCTCCTAGAGTTGTGTAGTGTGACCCGGAGGGAACATCCAGGTGGCAGTGCCCAGTAAGCGTGGGAACGTTGTGGGCGAGTTGCTCGCCCAGAACTGTGGCTGTTCCCACGCTATCCCGTGCGCGCGTGTACACAACACACAAAGGCAACAACAAGGCAACAGTCAAAGAATGAAAGGGGGTAAAGTAGGTGGGGAGTCCGGGGCACCCTAAGGCAGGGTGCTGAACCCTGACACATAGGCTCGAACAGCCCTCAGTTGGTCGCAAATGCTGCCTTCCACTCGTCCCCATCCTTGATCCGGATGTTGTTAAACCCCCAGCGCAAGTCCAGGGCAGAGAAGTATCTGGCATTCCGGAGGCGGGCGAGGATGTCCGAGATGAGTGGGAGTGGGTACGATTTCTTTACAGTGATCTTGTTCAGCTTCCGGTAGTCCTGTACCAAGCGCAGTGATCCATCTTTCTTCTTGACAAAGAAGACTGGTGCTCCCATCGGAGACTTAGACGGTCGTATCTGCCCGTTCTGCAGGTTCTCGTGCAGGAACTCGTCCAGTTCTTTCTGCTCTGGGCGCGAGAGGGGGAAGGTCTTTCCTCTGGGCAGTTTGGCGTCTGGTACCAGATCTATAGCATGATCCCAGGGCTTCCGGGGGGGCAACTGGTCGAAGGCTTCTTTCGAGAACACGTCCCGGAAGTCCTGGTAGTGCTCCGGCACCAGCATCTCGAACGATGCGGGCTCTGCGTCCGGGTCATGGGCCTCCTGGGCCATCCGCTGAGAGGGGGTCGTGGTGGCCCTCAGGTCATGTCCCCAGCCGGGGGGGATGATTGCAGTGTAGATCCCATCCCCCGGCTCTAGTGCAGGGTCCTGGTCATCTCGTGCTCGCGGTTGTCTACAGGCAGACAGGCAATGGGACATGATGACTTTCTGTTGTGCCCAGTCTACCTCTGGGTTGTGGTGTAGCAGCCACGAGTGCCCTATGATGAGGGACTGTCGTCCCAGGTTTGCAACCGCGAAGCGGGCACACTCTGTGTGCTGCCCGAATGTCAGGAGGGCTTCCAGCTCTTCGGTTATGGCTCCATTCTCATTTGGGGTTCTGTCAATGTTACGGACAGGAATGGGTTGCGGGAGAGGGGTTGTCTCGAGCTTGTGCTTCCGGACGAACTCAGGGCTCACGAAGTTCCTGGTGGCTCCTGAATCTAGGAGGGCTGATACCGACACTGATGCGAGGGAGGTCAGGGTGGTTAGTTTCACCATAAGGTTGAGGGATCTGGGGGATTGCTTGGAGAGGACATAGATGGCTGGCAGGGATACTGCCACTTCAGGTGTTGCCTCTATGGTTCTCTTACTCTCACAGGTTGAGGATGCGTTTTTTCTCCTCTTCTTTGCAATAACTCGGTGAAGTTTTGGCATTGGTGTTGACTCACACATGCTGCGGTATTTACATGAGCTATCTTCTACGGGCAGCCAGGACGCATCCCTCACCGGTCGCCTCACAATTGACAGGGGTCGAGTTGGCGGGAGCATGGGTTTGGGTGGGAACGCGCGCGGTTGAGTGGCTTGGAATCGTCGCCATTGGTTGTCCAAGAGTGTGGCTTTGCGCTTCCACTTGGCCCAAGTAGTGGGCATGGGACGGAGCCGGTATATGCTCTCCCGGAGGTGGGAGTTGATCGCCTGCTCGAAGTGGTCGACCAGTCCTACGTCACCCAGCCTTGAGGCAGGTCCCAATATCTCGAACTCTTGGATTACTTTATCCACAGAGTCACTTCCCTGGCGGATGGCTGCCAGCTTGTGTCTGGCTGTGGCCTCCTGGTTCGGGTCCTGGAACATGGCATCGAGTTCTGTGTTGATGTCATATCCATACAATCCCGACCTCCGCTCCGGGCTCCCGGAACTCTGAACTCCGACTTCCGGAGCCCTACTTCCCTTCCGTCACCTTCTCCTTGCCGACTCCCAAGAGGTTATCCCACCTCCGGCTCGGACACCACCTTCGGTCCGACTCCGGAACATTCCGGGTCCGACCCCAACCTCGACACCTTCCAGACGAGTACGCAAAACCTGTGCTCCCGACTCCGGACCTCCGCTCCGACATCCCGTTCACATCTCATCTCCGGAACCTCCGGTCTTAGCTCCGACCTCGGACTTTGACCCCACCTCCGCTTATACCCATTGTATTGGTTAGCTCATTCCATTTAATTACGTTTGCCAATATTCCGGAGTTTGACCTCCGAGTTCGGACTTTCCGGACTTACTCCGGACCTTGCAACTATTGCATTGTCCATTTCAATTCCGCTATTCTCCCTCATTCCTATTTGGGCTGCTGCTTCCTTCTATTCAGTCAGCTAGCCATTCCCGACTCCCATCCTCCTTCCTTCCTCCTTGGGCCTTGGCCCTTCATTCCTCCTTTGGGAAACACCATTGAGTCAAACACTTGACCCTCGGTGTTGTTCCTCTTTCCATCTCCCTTTGTCTCCCCTCGTCCTACCCTTGTTCCTTTTGATTCCGGACCCCTCCTTATATACAATGTACCTAGTAACTTGTAACCTCAGTCCGAAATCGACTTGAATCCCCCCAAGAGACTTTCCCTCTGCTAGATCCGAAATTAGGGACCCCTAGGACAACCAGCAATGGCACAGCGCTCCACATGAGTCGCTGAGGCCAAGGTCCTTCCACGCTAAGTCTCTGATTCCATTCCGGAGTCGTCCGAATCCACCCATTCTAACAGTTGAACTCATCCATGGTGAGGGAGGGGGAGCCAGCTGTCAGCAGCATGATCGTGTGTTGCGTGGCCCATGCCCCTGCAGGTCCTCCTTTCATGTAGGACAACATGAAAAGGATCTGGGAGAGGGCGGTGGGGAATTCAGCCACGCGAACGTGGAAATAAATCCCGCACTCGGCCTTAAAACAGTCGAGGTCCTCGCTAGCTCCTGAGAAGGGAGTGGGGGGGGCGACCTTAGGTGGTTTGGGTCTGGGTGCGGGTGCGGGTGCGGGGGTAGGCACGGGGGCAGGTGCTGGTGCAGGTGTGGGTGGGGGGTGGTTGCGGGCCTGGCTCTCCACGATGGCTTGGAGCTCTTGGAAGCGAGCCAGCAGTTCTTCATACTGCTCTTCTGACACCATGGCTGGGGAGGCAGGGGAGATGAGGTTGAAACCTTCTTCTGCTGTCAGGGACGTGTCCGGGGTAGAGGGGGTCCGGATGTATCGCCCAGCAGAAGGGCCCTCACAGGGTGTGAACTGGGCGTGCGTGCTGGCAGGTCCGGGAAGGGACAGCAGTCCCTGGCCACTCAGACTGAAGTGGAGAATGTGAGAAGAAGGTTACTTCTTCGGTTCCCACTTCAGGTACATTTATGTACATGCGGCTTGAGTCACATGACGAGTGCCATGTCATCCTCGGAGACAGCCGTGGCCATCTGGGTGTCCCCGTGGGGGATCCCGAGAGCATCCACTGCATGCGCATGTGCTGGGCACAGTGGGAAGCCATCTGGGGTGTGTGGGCCGGACAGGTCAATAGTACATTGATACAAAGGAAGGTGGTCCGTGTAGATAGAAGGAGTAAACAGGAAGAGAAAGATGAGAAGAATGAAATAAAGAAAGGAGAAGAAAGAGAGAAAAGAAAGAGGGAGAGAGGGAGGAAGGAGGAGGGAGAGGGATGGGCAGTGGGGAGCGGGTGTGGTGTGGCTGGGTGGGTCCGGGTGGACCCAGGTCAGGCGGGTGTGCCCTGACACAGGTGCAGTGGTGTCAGGGACTCATCTGGGGTCGAAGGAGCCCGGGTGTAGCATCCAGGGCTGAGAGCCTGGCGGGGGGTGGATTGGGCATGCATACTGACAGGCCCGATGCAGGATGATGGTCCCTGGCCACTTAGACTGAAGTGGAAAGATGTTATTGTCATTAAAAGGGGAATGCTGTACTACTTGGCTGAAGCGGAAAGATGAGAAGAAGGCTACTTCTTTGGTTCCCACTTCAGGGTTTATATACATGCGGCTTAGGTCACCTGACGGATGCCACGTCACCCTTGCACACAGCCATAACCACCTGGGTGTCTCCATGGGAGATCCCGAGGGCATCTGGTGTGAGCACGCATGCTGGGCACAGTGGGGGGTCGCCCGAGGTGTCTGGGCCAGGTGTGTCGTGGGCGCGCTGTAGTGGGTCAATGGTACATTGATGCAAGGAAAGGTTGTCCATGTAAAATAAAGAGAAGATAAAGAAGAAGTAAATAGAGAGAAGATAAGGAAGTAGAAATGAAGAGGGGGGAAAGGAGAGGGGGAGGAGGTTGAGGAGGAGTGTCAGAGACCAGATCGAGATGAAGGAAGGTCTCCGTGGTGGAGGGCTTTGGCCTCAGCAACTTATGCCAGGAGCGCTGTGCCAAGTAACACGTCCGTGCCCTAACTTACTAACTGGCAACCAGGGGGTAAACTCTAGTCGATTTTATTACTGAGGTGTAACCTATTTACAAGTCAAGTATATACAGTTACAGTGGGGGCAGGCCTGTAAACGACAGGGCCAAGCGGAGCGGAGCTAATGGGGATTAAACATTAGCTGATTGAATATTACCGACAAGTCGGGTTACAGGGTTAGCGGAATGGTAGGCGATAACCCAGAAACGGAAAGGAGGGATAGGCCTGAAGGAGGGCTTGCAGGGCAAGTGAGTGCATTGCCCAGCGGAGGCGGGAGTGCGCTAGCGGACGTCGGAGCTGTCCGGAAGCCTTCGGGGCTCCATACTTAGGGAGGCGTAGGTAATAAATTGAAAGGAGGGGGTGGTGACCATCGAGGGATACCGAGGTGATTTGCGGAATACAGGAGCTCCGAGGTTAGTGAAGAAGGAGTGGAGGTGTTCCAGAGAGATTGGAGGTAGTGGAAGTCGATGGCCGTGGATGGATATGACAGTATCCCCTTCTTAGGCCTGAACCCTTGAAGGCCCAGAATTAGCAAGGTGAGGGGAGCTGTACTTACAGAAAAGAAAAAAAGAAAATGGAAGTGAGAAGTGGAGAGAAAGGGAGAGATGGGAGAGGAGTCGGGTTCCTAAGGAGCTTCAGGTCCAGGCTTGTCTGGGTACCGAGAGTGGAACACTTCGACGAGGTCAGAGGCATGATCGAGTTCGCTGGCAAGGAGCCATTGTGTCTCCTCATCGGTCCCTTCATAGCCTAGCCACTTGACCAGGTAGAGCAACTTGTTGCGTCTATGTCGGTCAATCTTGGAGTCGAGTATCTCTTCGATCTCGAACTCCATCTCACCTTTGACTTCTATGGGAGGTGGAGGTGGCTGGTGGTGGTTCAGAATGATGTTCGGGACAGAGGGTTCGATCTGCGAGACATGGAATACTGGGTGAATGGCTTGCATGTTTTCCGGCAGGCAGAGAGTGAGGGAGTGGGTTCCTACGTGGGCAATGATCTCGAATGGGCCGAGGTTTTTTTTGGAGAGCTTTTTGGAAGGTCAGGTGGAGCGGAAATACTTGGCCTTTACATAGACCAAAGTTCCTACCTCGAAAGCTGGGGCAGGACTCCGATGGGAGTCTGCCAGGCCCTGATAACGGATCTGAGCGAGGTGCATTTCCTCGCGAAGGAAGTGGTGGAGGGAGTTGAGATCTATGGAGTACTCTTGGGCACGTACTGATGTTAGGTCTCGCTCCGGGTGAACGGTGATGTTCGGATGGTAGCCTTTGTTGGCGAAGAACAGAGAGACACCTGTGGTGGCATTCGGAGCGTTGTTGTATGCAAACTCCGCGAGGGGTGGGAGTTCAGACCAATTGTCCTGCTGGTAGTTACTGTAGATGCGCAGGTACTGCTCGAGCGTCTGGTTCATCCGTTCGGTCTGACCGTCTCCTTCCGGATGATAACCGGAGGTGAAGTGGAGGCAGATGTCAAGGGCCTTACCAAGTGAACGGAAAAAATGAGAGACAAACTCCAGACCCCTGTCGGAGGTGACGTGGGACGGAACTCCATGCTTGGAGAACACATGGAGGAGGAAGAGCTTGGCCAGTTCCGGAGAGGTGATGGTATCGTGGGTAGGAATGAAAATGCACTGTTTGGACAGGCGGTCCATGACGACCAAGATGGAAGTGAATCCGGAAGAGGAGGGTAGCTGTTTGACGAAATCCATGGAGATGGAGTTCCAAGGACGTTCAGGGATGGGGAGTTGTTTGAGTAAGCTGTAAGGCTTATGATGGGGAACTTTGGCACGGGCACAAGAAGTACAGGAGGAGACGTAGCTCTTGACAAAGTTACAGATGCCCGGCCAGGTATACTCACGACGTACTAGATCCAGAGTCCGGTTTTGACCAAAGTGTCCGGAAAGTTGGTGGTCGTGTTTGTCTCGCAAAATGCGGAGACGGAGATTGTTGGAATCCGGAACGTAAATGCGGTTGTCCAGCCTTAACAGGCCTTCAGCATCAATGGACCAGCAGGAATTGGGGAGGTTGGGGGAAGCGAGATGAGAAGAGATTGTGGTATCGGAGGAGAGGGAGGCTAGAATGTCTCGATGGAGAGCCTCTGTGTCAATGAGTACGGCTGCCTGGATTACTGTGGCAGCTAGGAACGTGGCTCGTAAGGATGCAGTGAGCTGCTCCGAAGTGAAGACCAGTCGGAAGTTCTGCGGATTGATGTGAGCGTAGTCCATATCCCCTTCTTTGGGATAGACGTCCCAGCGTCTAGTCAACGCATCTGGTTTTACTCCGAGTCTTCCAGGATGGAATTGGACAGTCATGTGGAACTGGGAGAGGAACTCTGACCAGCAGGCTTGCCGCTGGGTCAAGAGTTTGGTGGTGGAAAAATACTCGAGGTTCTTGTGGTCGGTGATGACGTCAATTGGAGTTCCTGAACCTTCAAGGTAGTGACGCCACGATTGGAATGCATCGTGGATGGCAAGCAGTTCCTTATCATGGGTGTCGTAATTGAGCTCCAGCGCTGAGAGTGTTCTAGAGCGGAAAGCGATGGAGCGAATCTCTCCGTCATCACAACAGATGGACAGGATTCCGGAGATTGCGTAATTGGAGGCATCGGTTTCTACAATGAGGGAGGCGTCGGGTAACCAATGTGTCAGGATAGGAGCGGAAGTGAAGGCTTCTTTCAAGGTGTTGAAAGTGGAGCGACAGTTGTCGGAGAATAACCAGGGGGCTCCTTCATGTGTAAGGCATGTCAAGGGGACCACAATGTCGGAGTATTGGTGGATGAAATGCCAATAGAAGCTAGCGAAGCCAAGGAAGGACTGGACATCCTTGACTTTACAGGGCTCGGGCCAATCTTGGACGGCTTTAACCTTCTCAATGGACATGGTGAGTCCGGAGGGAGAAAGGCAGTATCCGAGATATTCCGTAGTGTCTGTATGAAATTTGCATTTCTTCGGATTGGTGTATAGGCCGTGTTTGCGGAGTCTCCTAAGAACTTCTCGGACATGCTCCTGGTGTGAAGCCATGTCTTCCGAGTAGGTAAGGATGTTGTCTAGGTAGACTACCACAGAAATGTCCAAGAGGTCGGCAAAGATCGTGTTGATGAATCGCTGGAAGGCCGCAGGTGCATTCGTGAGACTGAATGGCATGACAAGCCACTCATAGGAACCATAGTGCATGCAGAAGGAAGTCTTCCATTCGTCGCCTGCTGCAATGCGAACCAGGTGGTAGGCATGCCGGAGGTCAAGTCTGGTATAGACCGTGGCATGGCTAGGTGCATCAAGGAGGTCTGAGATGTGGGGAAGTGGGTAGTGATCCTTTTTGGTGATCTTGTTCAGCCCTCGGAAGTCAATGCAAATACAGAGGGATCCGTCCTTCTTGCAGACAAAGAGGACCGGTGCCGCGTGAGCGGAGGTGTTCATCTAAGAACGCCTGGAGAGCCTCGAGTTCTGAAGTAGAGAGAGAGTACATAGTACCCAAGGTGTCAGGGGACGGACCCCGGGTCCCCATGACCCCTCTCTATGGCCCACAGGCTAACCTGTAACAGCAGCCCATCTCAGGGCATAACACTACTGTGGGTAAGAAAGTGAGAAGAAGGTTAACTTCTCACTTTCCCACAGTGGCCCAATATGGCGAAAACTTCCGGGGATACCCAGAAGTCACATGAAGAGTGGGAACCGGGCCCGGAGCATGCAGCGCACGGAGCATGTGGGGCGGAGCGCACATGCGGGTCCGGGTCCGGGCTAGTCAGGGTGTGTGCCCTGACACAAGGGTGGTGAAGTGCCTTCCTCAAGGTCAATCTTCAGGTCGTGCTCACAGTGCGGTGCCAGCATCGAGGCTTTGCTCTTACTGAACACATCTGCGAACTTGTGATACTCCTTCGGAACGGCCGAGAGGTCAATGGAATCAGTGTGGGATGAGGCAGCCCTTAAGTGGCTGTCCTCAGAGGGGATGGTTAGGCTGAAGGATACTGATCCTTCAAGTCGACAAGCCTTCGCGAATGCGGAACGGCTGACGAACTTGATAGATGGTAATGGAGGAGTGGGAGCCTGGGGCTGAGGTGCTGGCAGAACATGAGATGGTTGGATGTCAGACGAGGGTAGTGATACCGGAGACGACAGGGGAGAGCTCGGAGTAACTGTCTTGGTAGGTTCGGAAGTTCGGAACGTAATACTGCTTGAGACCCAGTCAATCAACGGATTGTAGCAGGTAAGCCAGTTGTGTCCTAGGACTAGGGAACATGATCCATCCAGCGATGTGACAAAGAAAGTCATGGGGGTGATGTTACCGGAAGCGAAGTGGAGGGGAATATCAACGGCACAGGTTATGATTGAGTTAGTGCTACCATCGAATAGGTGTAGTTGTAGGGGTTTTATCTGATATGTCTTCAAGGCCAACTTCTTTACGAATGTGTCATCGATGAAGCAGTCTGAAGACCCAGAGTCTATGAGTGTGGGTACGTTCTCATAGGTGCGGAAGAGTTTATTGTGTGTCCTATCATTGGACAGAGGAGAAGAGACAGAAGAAGAGAAAGAAGAAGAGAAAGAAGAGAAACGGAAAGAGGTGGATCGATCTACGGAAGTAGTCGGAGGGGGCGGAGGAGAGAGTGGTACATCAGCAACACTATCTACAATGGGTAGAACATTAACCGAAGGGTCAACATTGAGAGGAGAAAATAGACCATTTGAAAGAGAAAAAGAAACGGGAATATGGAGGGAGGATAAGTCGGAGATGGAAGACGCATTTAAACGCACTTCTTTGAGTGCACGGAGGGAAGAATGGCAACCCCCGGTCCGTGCGGAGTCCACAGGGGTGCGGACTAATTTTTTGTCTCTGCGGAAGCGGATCCTTGCTCCTCGGTCTGGGCCGAACGGGCCTTAGACACGCGAGAAGAAGACTTCGGACAGTCCTTGACCATGTGGCCAGACTGACCGCAGAACATACAAAGTTTCTCGTTGAGACGATGCTTACACTCTTGTGGCATGAGCTTGCTGTTGTCTCCGAGTTTTGACGAAAGGTCCGGCTTGGCAGAGCTGGCCTCGGACTTCTTATTGTCCTTCGGGGGCTTGCTACCGGAAGCGGAGTTGAAAGAGGAGGAAGAAGGAATGGGGTCGGAACGAGAAGCGGTGGTGGGCTTGTCGAAAATGTTAGAGGAGGAGAGTTTCGCATGACGTGTCACTTCCGATTTATGCTCCCAATAGCATGCATTGAAAGTTTGCGACAAGGTGCAAAGTTCTGAAAGAGTAGAAGGTTTACCTACTCTGGCAATATCGTCCTTGATACGTTCCGGCAATCCGTTATAGAAAAAACGACGGAGTGCGGCTTCCCCGTAACCATGAAGTTGAGAGGCATGTTGGTTGAACTCGACGACATACTTATTGATGTGGTGCCCATCCTTCATGTCCAGGGTCATTAGTTGAACTTCGGTGTCGCCCACAGGATCGTGAGGACCAAAGTTGGTCTGAAGTTCATTGACAAACTCTCGATAGTTATTCATCCATCGCGGACGAAGCGTAGAATTTTGATCGAATAATAGATCCGGCTCGAACCAATCAAGGGCCATTCCCTTGAGGTAGGACTGTGCGAAGATGACCTTGGTGCGGTTGCTAGCAAAAGTGAGGGGACGGTCCTGGAAGTTCAGTTCGCATTGGATCAGAAATACTCGGAGTTCTTGGGGATCTTTTCCGTGGAACTGTTCGGGCTCACGGACCTTGGTCTGGAGAGCGGAGGATGGTGGACGTGGTGGATGTCCGGTGTGACGAGCCAAACTGGCGATGGCTTGGGCTAGTTGTGCAATAGCCACATTGGGAATGGGTTTGGCATCGTCAGCGGTTGGGAGAGTGGGGATGGGAGGATCAGCAGGAGGAGGGTCGACGAAATCGGGGACCTCGGAACCAAGTCCAAAGAAGTGAACAGGGTCTATGGGTTGTTCTGTGGTGTCTCTGAAGTCGGAATCTGCAACTGGTGATCGATTCCTAATGGGACGCATGATTGGAGTCGACGGGAGAGGGGTTTCTAGATTAGAAAAGCTACGAAACTCAACTGGGTTTCTCGCCAATCGACTAGGACCAGGCTGTGAGGGTTCTGGGGATGGTGAGGCAGAGTTGCGAACTAATGTGCATAGTTGCGAACAAGTGCGAGGGGCTTTTGGTGCCATACAAGATGTGTACTAGTCAGGGAGTAATAAAATACTGTCAGAGACCAGATTGAGATGAAGGAAGGTCTCCATGGCGGAGGGCTTTGGCCTCAGCAACTTATGCCAGGAGCGCTGTGCCAAGTAACACATCCATACCCTAACTTACTAACTGGCAACCAGAACTAAAAGGGGGTAAACTCTAGTCGATTTTATTACTGAGGTGTAACCTATTTACAAGTCAAGTATATATAGTTACAGCGGGGGTGGGCCCGTAAACGACAGGGCCGAGCGGAGTGGAGCTAACAGGGATTAAACATTAGCCGATTGAATATTACCAACAAGTCGGGTTACGGGGTTAGCGGAATGGTAGGCGATAACCCAGAAACGGAAAGGAGGGATAGGCCTGAAGGAGGGCTTGCAGGGCAAGCGAGTGTATTGCCCAGCGGAGGCGGGAGTGTGCTAGCAGACGTCGGAGCTGTCTGGAAGCCTTCAGGGCTCCGTACTTAGGGAGGCGTAGGTAATAAATTGAAAAGAGGGGGTGGTGACCATCGAGGGATACCGAGGTGATTTGCGGAATACGGGAGCTCCAAGGTTAGTGAAGAAGGAGCGGAGGTGTTCCGGAGAGATCGGAGGTAGTGGAAGTCGATGGCTGTGGATGGATATGACAAGGAGGTGGACAGTGGGGTACCGGGTCAGGTGGGGCCAGGTGGAGCCAGGTCAGGCTGGTGTGCCCTGACAAGTGGTGACAGCTTCTTTAAGGGCTTGGAAGGCACCATCCTCGTCTGGGCCCCAATTCCAGGCCTGGGTCTTCCAGGTCAACTTATGGAGAGGGCGTGCTTTCTCTGAAAAGTCCTTGATGAACCAGCAATAGAAGTTCACGAACCCTAGGAAGGACTGCACCTCCTTCACTTTGGTTGGGACCGGCCAGTCAAGAACTCCACAGACCTTTACAGGGTCCATCGCCATGCTACCCTCAGAGATGACAAGCCCCAAATACTCGATCCACATCAGGCTTCAGGAAGAGCTTCCTCCTCCACAGCGTCTCCAGTACTTCTTGCACTACCCTCTGGTGTTCCTCTAGGGTCGTGGTGAAGATGAGGATGTCGTCCATGTAGCAGATGACAACCTCCCGGTCAATGAAATCCCAAAGGATGTCATTCATCATGGTCTGGAAGGTCGTGGGGGAGTTGCACAGGCCAAAAAACATCACCATAGGTTCGAACAACCCCCGGTTGGTTGTGAACGCTGCCTTCCACTCATCCCCATCCTTGATCCGGACGTTGTTGAACCCCCAACGTAGGTCCAGGGCCGAGAAGTACTTGGCATTGCAGAGGCGGGTGAGGACATCTGAGATGAGGGGGAGCGGATATGAGTTCTTGACCATGATCTCGTTCAGTTTCCAATAGTCTTGGACTAGATGTAACGACCCATCCTTCTTCTTGACAAAGAAGACTGGCGCCCCCATTGGGGATTTGGACAGGCATATACACCCGTTCTGTAGGTTCTCCCATAAGAACTTGTCCAGTTCTTTCTGCTCAGGTCATGAGAGAGGAAAGGTCTTCCCCCTGGGTAGCTTCACGTCTGGCACTAGGTCTATGGCGTGGTCCCAGGGCTTTCGGGGGGGTAGCTGATCAAAGGCTTCCTTAGAGAACATGTCCCGGAAGTCCTGGTAGTGCTCTGGTACCAACGTCTCGAACGGCAGGGGCTCTGCTCCCAGGTCATGGGCCTCCTGGGCCATCTGCTGAGAGGGCATCGTGGTTGCTCTCAGGTCATGCCCCCACCCTGGGGGGATTATTGCAGCATAGATCCTGTCCCCAGGCTCTACCATGAGGTCTCGGTCATCTCCCACTCATGGCCCCCTGCAAGAGGATGGGCAGCGGGACATGATGACCTTCTGTTGTGCCCAGTCCACCTCCGGGTTGTGATGCAACAACCATGAGTGCCCTATGATGAGGGATTGGCATCCCAGGTTTGCGACTGCAAAATGGGCCCATTCTGTATGTTGTCCGAACGTTGTCACAGGGATTTGCCGGTGTACCATAAATGAGCCAAATCCCACGATTCTACTACCCTCAGCAAGCACCTCACATCCATCACATGTAGCCTATATCCCCTCACACTCCTTACAAACTTTCCTATTTTTCCTTATTTTTCTGATTCCATTTCCAGTGTCTAGAGCCCAATATTTCCACTTCCTTATCATCATGTGAGGTTCTTTCCTTATTTATTTATTGGACTCTTCCATGACCCCGCTGTACAGTTTGGGAGGGAGTTATCAGCACCATACTCGACTGGACCAATATACCCCACTTCAGACCTGACTTGTAGTGAGATCCTTATCCCCCCTCTTTCCTGTTGCGAGTCTAGTTGGATAGACCCATTACAACGTCAGGAGGGCTTCCAGTTCCTCGGTTATGGCCTCATTCTTGTTTGGGGTCCCATCGACGTTGCGGACAGGTATGGGCTGTGGGAGTGGGGTGGTCTCAAGTCTGTGCTTCCGGACGAACTCAGGGCTCATGAAGTTCCCAGTGGCCCCTGAGTCTAGGAGGGCTGACACTGATACGGGGGCGAGGGAGGTTAGGGCAGTTAGCATCACTGTGAGGTTGAGTGATCTGGGGAACTGTTTGGAGAGGATGTAAATGGCAGGTGGAGACACTGCTACTTCGGGTGTCAACTCTGGGTGTTTCTCACTTCTGCAGGTGGAGGATGTGCTTTTCCTCTTTTTCTTTGCGATAACTCAATGGAATTTCTGCAGTGGCATTGACTCGCGCACATTGCAGTATTTACATGGGTTATCTTCTGCAGGTGGCCAGGATGCATCCCTCACCGGTTGCCTTCCTGAAAATCCTCCTCCTGGGGGTTTGGCCCCATCTCTCCCTCTTCTGCTTCTGATCCCTCACCCAGTTGCCTCTTCAGCCCTTCCATCAAAGCTCATAGGTCCTCCAGATGCAGGTGTCAGACTCAGTGGACCTTGGGGTGTGGGCATTCTCATGCGACATGGCCTGGGGCATTGCAGTCATAACACAACCCCTTCCGTCTCTGGTCAGTCCTCAATCAGTTGAGGTCCATTGGTTGTGGACCCGTTCCAGATGTGGGACGGGTTGTGGGGGTTGGAGGTATGGGTGCGGGTGCAGGTTGTGAGGTGGTGGGTGTGGGCTGCACATAGGGGGAGGTTGTGGCTGGAGGGGGCCAGGTTGGTAGGAGTGGGGGTCTAGGTGGGGGTGCTTGTGGCTGGGTGGCTTGGAAACGTCGCCATTGGTTGTCGAGGAGGGTGGCCTCGCATTTCCATTCAGCCCAGGTGGTGGGCATAGGGTGGAGACAGTAAATGCTCTCACACAGCCGGGCATTGATTGCTTGCTCGAAGCAGTCAACCAGCCCTATGTCACCCAGTCTCCAGGCAGGCCCTAATATCTCGAACTCCTGGATAACCTTGTCCACGGAGTCGCTCCCCTGTCGGATAGCCGCCAGCTTCTGCCAGGTGGTGGCTTCCTGATTTGGATCTTGGAACATGTCATCGAGTTCCGTGTTGAACTCATCCATGGTAAGTGCTGGGGACCCTGCCTTCAGCAGCAAGATCATGCACTGCATTGCCCATGCTCCTGCTGGCCCTCCCTTCATGTAGGACAACATGAAGAGAATCTGGGAGAGGGCAGTGGGGAACTCAGACACGTGGACGTGGAAGTAGATTCCACATTCAGCTTTGAAACAATTGAGATCCTCGCTGGCTCCCAAGAAGGGCATGGGGGGGTGACCTTAGGTGGCTTGGGTCTGGGGGCAGGTGTGGGCACGGGTGCAGGCATGGGCGCAGGTGCAGGTGTGGAAGCAGGTGGGGGTGGTTAAGGACTTGGCTCTCCACAATAGCCTGTAGCTCCTGGAACCGGGCTAGGAGGTCATCATACTGTTCTTCTGTTACCATGGCAGGGGAGGCAGGGGAGGCAGGGGAAATGAGGTTAAAGCCTTCTTCTGCTGTCAGGGACTTGTCTGGGGTCGAGGAAACCCGGGTGTAGCGTCCGGGGCTGAGAGCCTGGTGGGGGGTGGATCGGGCATGCGTACTGACAGGCCCGATGCAGGACAATGGTCCCTGGCCACTTAGACTGAAGTGGAAAGGTGTTATTGTTATTAAAAGGGGAATGCTATACTACTTACCTGAGTTGGAAAGGTGAGAAGAAGGCTACTTCTTCAGTTCCCACTTCAGGTATCTTTATGTACATGCGGCTTGGGTCACATGACAGATGCCACATCACCCTCGCACACAGCCATAACCACCCAGGTGTCTCCATGGGAGATCCCAAGGGCATCCGGTGTGAGCACATGTGCTGGGCACAGTGGGAAGTCACCTGGGGTGCCTGGACCGGATGTGTCGTGGGCGCGCTGCGAATGGGTCAATGGTACACTGGTATAAAGAAAGGTTGTCTGTGTGAAATAAAGAGAGAATAAAGAAGAAGTGAAATAGGAAGAAAGTGAGGAAGCAGGGATGAGGAGAGAGGAAGGAAAAGAGGGAAGAGGTGAGGAGGGGTGGATAGCAGGGTACCGGGTCAGGTGGGGCCAGGTGGAACCGGGTCAGGCAGGTGTGCCCTGACACTGGTCCGGGGTCGGCACCGAGGGTCGCCATTGCAGGCCGCTATAATTCAAGTTAAAATCCAAATTAAATGATCCTACACAGAATTACACCCAGAAAAATTGAGAAATTACAATAGAGGAACAGCTCCGCAGGGCTTTGTTTATCTGTAAGTCATTTCTCAGAAACTTTTAGACTAACCCATAAAATAGAATTAGCCAAAACACTCAGATTGGTACTGTCATATCCATGCATACCCGATCCCGACCTGACTCCCACCCTACCGCTGTCCGTTCTGATATTCACCTTCGGTCCTGACACCACACCTCCTCTCCCCCCTCATGCCACTCCCACTCCTCCGTCCTTCTCCTGTCCTATCTCCATCCGCTCCGATACTCACCTCGGACCGAACATCACTCCTCTTGCCACCCTCCTCCTACTCCTCCTCCCACTCCTCCGCTTCCTCCTCACAACACCTCCACCCTCCCATCATTCTCCTACCCTTCGCCCGTCCGCTCCAATACTCACCTTCGGACCTGACACCTTTCCTCTCCTCCACTCCTCTCCCCTTTCGTCTTTCGTGTTAGAACGGGTGGATTCAGATGACTCTGGAGTGGAATCGGAGACTTAGCGTGGAGGGACCTTGGCCTCAGCGACTCAAGTGGAGTGCTGTGCCATTGCTGTTTGTCCATTTGGTCCTTAATCTCACAGTAGGCGAGCAGGAAGTCTCTAGGGGGCATTTCAGGTCGATTTCGGACTGAGCCCGCTACGAGTATGTACAAGCGCCGATATATATAATGGAGGGGGCAAAAGCACAAGGAAACGAAGGGGAACCGAATTGGAACGAAGGCGTCCGAATGGGAACAAAGGGATGTCAGAAGCGGAGCGGTACCAAAAGTCATAAGGCAGAGCCTGTGATACGTCCAAAAGGAGGTAAGGAGGGCAAGGCCCAGAGGGGCAGGAGGATGAGGGGAAGTGGGGATGATGACTAACTGGCTAAAATGGGAAGAAGCAGCAGTCCAAATAGGGATGAGGGGGAAACGCGAGAAATACATTACAAGCGGCGAAAGTGCCGAAGATGATCTGCGAAGCTCGGAGGTTGCGGAGCTTACGGAGGCGGGGTTGAAAGTCCGAGGAATATTGGCAATGGTGTTTACATAGTATGAGATCACCAATGCAATGGACTAAGACTGAGGTGGAGTCAAAGTCCGAGGTAGGAACTATGACGGAGGCTCGGAGCAAAGGTATGAGCAGTGCCCAAGTACAAAGTACGGGTCAGCGGCGGGAGGTCGTAACTTGGCAGGAGGTCGGCGGAAGAGGACCAGAGGGAAGAGAGGAGAGGTGTCAGGTCCGAAGGTGGGTATCGGAGCGGACGGGAGAAGAGTAGGAGGATGACGGAAGGGTGGAGGTGTTGTGAGGAGGGAGCGGAGGAGTATGAGGAGGAGTAGGAGGAGGGTGGCGAGAAGGGTGGTGTTCGGTCCGAGGTGGTTATCAGAACGGATGGAGATAGGACAGGAGAGTGATGGAGGAGTGGAGGTGGCATGGGAGGTGAAGGGTGGTGTGGTGCCAGGACCGAAGGTGACTATCGGAACGGACAGCAGTAGGGTAGGATTCCGGAGGTGGGGAAGGAGGAGGTCCGGAAGTCGGGGCGGGATCGGGTATGCACAGATATGACATTTAGTCCCTCTTCCCTCTGGCCCTCTTCTGCTGACCTTCCGCCAAGTTACGACCTTCTGCCGCTGTCCCATACCTTGTACCCGGACACCGCTCGTACCTTCGCTCCAAGACTCCGTCATAGTTCCTACCTCGGACTTTGACCCCACCTCGGCTTTAGTCCATTGCATTGGTGACCTCATACTATGTAAACACCATTGCCAATATTCCTCAGACTTTCAACCCTGCCTCCATAACCTCCATAAGCTCCGCGACCTCCGAGCTCCATGGATCGTCTTCGGCACTTTCACTGCTTGTAATGTATCTCTCGCGTTTCCCCCTCATCCCTATTTGGACTGCTGCTTCTTCCCATTCTAGCCAGTTAGTCATCATCCCCACTTCCCCTCATCCTCCTGCCCCTCTGGGCTTCACCCTCCTTATCTCCTTTCGGATGTACCACAGGTTCAGCCCTATGACCTTCGGTACTGTCAGGGCTCGGTCCTCGATCAGGGACAGCCCGACCTCAGGCCTAGGTGTGTGCGATGTTCCGGGTGGTTGGGCGCTAGACCCTGTCCTCAGCTCCTCAAACTCACTGAAGGGACTAAGCGGGGATTGAGTTGAGAAGAAGGGTAAGTTTCCCTATTCCCCACTTGGCTACTATAAAAAGGAAGTGTACTGTACAGTTCATAACGTGACTCCGGGTAGAAGCCGAGCATGTTCCCGCAACTCGGAAAAGGTGTCACGTGGGTTAAGGCGAGTTGCTCGCCTTGACCCACGTGATTTTTCCTGCGGGCTCACATGCGGGCTGAAGTTGTGAGAGATATGTAGGGATGGGGAGGTCTGGGAAGTGGGGGAAGTCTGGGAAGGTGGTTCTGGGGTGTGGTTGGGTGCCCTGACAGCGGGGTCAGGGGCCGATCCCTGACATCACCCCCCCTCTATGCCACTTCGCCTCAAAGTGGCTGTGGTCCGTGGTTGGGGGTGTTACGGATACGGAGTCTCCAACGACCATATCCGTCGCATGGTCAAAGACTTCCCCTCTCTATCGCTCCTCCCCTCTTTCTCCCTTCCGTCCTCTATCCCGATACCCTATCCTCCTTACCCGTTCTACCCCTTTCCCCCCCTCGTGCAAAGCTTTCCCCATTGGGGTTTTGGTGCTGGCCGAGGTTGTTTGTGTTTCGTGGGATTTCCCACGACCTTACCATTTGTAGATAGTCACGCGTCTTGTACGGAAACCGCCGAAGGCGGTTCCCACTAACTAACAACTGCTCTACAACTGTCTCGTGTACCGTCTTCTGTAACAACCCTCCCTGTGACTCAACTGAACCTGTGTGACTGTACAACTCTCAATATGTCTGTCAGAAACTGTGTTCGAGGGGATCGCAGGAAGCGGAGCGGAGTACGGCGGCGTAAGTGGTCACTTAGCTAATGAGCTACTCCGTTGCAAGGCGTCGAGGGGGTTGGGACTTCGGCTTCAACGACTTTGCCAGAGCGTTGCGCCACGCGTTCCAGGCTGTCCCGTATTTCACGTTAGCGGGAAAGACCTTGCGGCGACGTTGACTGAAGCGGGGATGAAGTTGAGAGGCGAACTTAGGATGCAAGTACTTGGGGGGGGAATTCTAGTCGATATTCGAACTGAGGTACATCGACAGTAAACTACAAGTATAAATAGGAAAGGAGAACAGAGAAGGGACCGGTCGGTCCGGCGCGGGACGGGAACGAGATGATAAGTACGACAGAACTAAAGAGCGATGAGGACCAGGGTAATGGAACAGAAGAGATGAATGGAACAGAGAACGGCGAAGTTGGGAGGCAGAAAGGATAAGCCGACAATCTAGGCGCGCGGATCAGAATGTCAATATACGTATAAGTCAAATATCAATAAAGGAATAATCAATTGTCAATAAGGAATGTCGATAAGGAGCGGATCAACGGCGACCATAACAACCGCTAGTTAGTTAAGCAAGTGAATAGAATAAAACAATACCGGCCGAATGGTTGAGGAACCCAAGTGGTGGTGGGAAAACGAAGGAGGCGCTGCTACGGGGCCGTAGAACGGGAACCACTATCGGCGCCGCTAAGTGATGGGCAATGGTGAGATTAACGGGCGCGAGTAACGGCGTAAGAATGGGGGTGCAGAAAGTGGTAGAGGGGCGGGGACTTTGCGGGGCCGTGACAATGTCTTATAAGTCTGGTTATATCGAGTCCTCTAACGGCCCTCGCCGCGAGAACTCGAGGTCGAGAGTCGAAGACTCTCGACAGGTGTATCGTCCTATTGAATCTGTACCCTATGGGTCTTCATCACTCTGCTCTCCCCCCAGTACTCAACATACGACGTCACCTCACGATCATGGAGATCGTGAATACTTTGAGGCCCACCTTCCCATGATGCCGGCACGTTCGCTACGCGAACGCCAAGTCGCCGCCCATCCACCATCTGTTCCCTCCTTCGCCAGTCATCATGTTTCCCCGCCAATGGTACGTTCCCTTTGGGAACGCCAAGTCACCGAAGGCCCTACTAGTCAATCCTCATTGCACGCTTATGACATCAGCCCGCTACCGGTACGTTCGCACTGCGAACACCAAGTACCCGATGGCAACTATATGAAGTTCTCACCCATCTCACAAGTCGCGACCTCGCACACGGTATGCTCCATTGAGGAGCGCCAAGTACCCGTGGCTGACCCGTCCATCCTGGCATCTCCGACTACCTACCATCAATCCCTTAATAGCTCACTACATCACCAATCGCGATCGATGGGAATTCGATCGTCCACCCCCAGGCAAGACTGGGATCACTCATCGATTACATATCCTGTTATGGTACAGACCAGATATGACCTCACTCATCCCACTATAAGAACGGATCGAGGAATGGGGAATTTCCCCCATCCCTGTAACATTGGTGCCCCAACCCCGGTGCGAGAAACTCGCACCATGCCACCAAAGACGGTGTCCCTGTTGGGAGACGAACCAGTCACCCCGGCCCAAGTGACGCACGAATTGTATCCTCCCCGCCCCATGAGGATTAGTCAGTCAGATCGTAGATCCAATTCAAGAGATACCTCGCCAGTAGGCGAAGACGTGCATTCCTCGCCCGGCGCATTCCTACGACAACAAGCTCTCAGGCAAGTCATCGAAGCTCTTGGAGAGTTTGAAGGTGGAATTTTTGAGGATTCGAATAACTACATGAAACGTATACGAAATTGGCGTCGTCTCGCTCCCGCTGATCTCGAGAAAGAGTCTGTTGGAGCCGGTCTTGAAGGAGAGCCTTTGAGATATCGACTAGGGACCGTCTGGTGGGTCGAGCTAACCGACCTGCTCATGAAAATTACCGAGTTCACCCAGCTAGCCACCAAGGCTGTCACGGCCCCGCAAAGTCCCCGCCCCTCTACCACTTTCTGCACCCCCATTCTTACGCCGTTACTCGCGCCCGTTAATCTCGCCATTGCCCATCACTTAGCGGCGCCGATAGTGGTTCCCGTTCTACGGCCCCGTAGCAGCGCCTCCTTCGTTTTCCCGCCACCACTTGGGTTCCTCAACCATTCGGCCGGTATCGTTTTATTCTATTCACTTGCTTAACTAACTAGCGGTTGTTATGGTCGCCGTTGATCCGCTCCTTATCGACATTCCTTATTGACAATTGATTATTCCTTTATTGATATTTGACTTATACGTATATTGACATTCTGATCCGCGCGCCTAGATTGTCGGCTTATCCTTTCTGCCTCCCAACTTCGCCGTTCTCTGTTCCATTCATCTCTTCTGTTCCATTACCCTGGTCCTCATCGCTCTTTAGTTCTGTCGTACTTATCATCTCGTTCCCGTCCCGCGCCGGACCGACCGGTCCCTTCTCTGTTCTCCTTTCCTATTTATACTTGTAGTTTACTGTCGATGTACCTCAGTTCGAATATCGACTAGAATTCCCCCCCCCAAGTACTTTCATCTTAAGTTCGCCCCTCAACTTCATCCCGCTTAAGTCAACGTCGCCGCAAGGTCTTTCCCGCTAACGTGAAATACGGGACAGCCTAGAACGCGTGGCGCAACGCTCTGGCAAAGTCGTTGAAGCCGAAGTCCCAACCCCCTCGACGCCTTGCAACGGAGTAGCTCATTAGCTAAGTGACCACTTACGCCGCCGTACTCCGCTCCGCTTCCCGCGATCCCCTCGAACACAGTTTCTGACAAAGGCCAACTTAGCCGCAGGTGATTTCGTAGTGGATCCCCGAGGCGACCTAGCCCTGATATTCACCATAAGAGGATGGTCGTCGCCTAAGGAGTTCAGCATTGCATGGAACTTCCTAGACCAGCGCTTCAATTCCTTCGAAAAACATTTCGATGCTATCAAGAAAGCTGCTCGTCCTTCACGGGAATTTGACGAGTTGCGCATGAGTGGACTCAGGTTGGCGAATGTCTCGCCCGCCAAGTTTACGGATCCTGGGCAAGTGGAGGAGGCGTGGTCGACCGAAATGCGACCCACTCGTCAACCTGAAGCCCTCCTGTCGGGATGGACTACATTTGAGGATCTCATATCTCCCGCAGAAGAGACCACTTTCGTTCGTAAACGCACCCTACCATCCAGGGCCTTCCCGGTGCCTAGACCAAGCATCAATGTCGCTGCAGGGATGCTACTCAGAGACGAACCCTCAATGCCATTCGTCACAGTTCGTCGAGAGACCAACGCTTTCGAGAACCCCAAGGAGAACGTGGGTTACACGGAATTTGTGAAAGGTCTGAAGGTTGGAAGGAAGACAGAGTTGGGACCTATCGAGGAGAGACTTGATCCCGACAATCGTGGACCCGAACCCCCTCGTGTCCCTCACCATCCGGCGAATGAAGGACCCATTGGATCCAGAGATCCAGGTCATGATCCGAGACAACCGCCTCCCGACCCCTGGCAGCCGCCACCACGAGGTGCGGGTCCACCACCCCCATCAGGACCACCACCTCCACCTGGACCACCTCCTCCACCCGGTGGGGCTCCCTACCCGGGGCACATTCTACCCGTCAGATACGCTGGGGCACCGCCCCCTCCCCCACCTCCCGGACCTGGAGCGTTGGCAGCGCCTCAGCAGAATCCTGGATACAGACCTCCTCCTCTCGACCGCACGCAACCTTACGTGGATCGCAAATATACTGCGTCAGACTTCCCGGAGTTCGATGGTTCGATCGACAGCTATATAACGTGGTGCAGCATATGTCGGAACCTGGCCAGGCACTCACCTGCTTTCGCCCAACAAATGACCCGCATACTTCCTGATCGTTTCAAGGGTGCTATGGCAGACTGGTGGTCGACTGTACCGGTCGCCGACAAGTTGTATTTTACCACCAATTGGGAAGATCTACACAGATATGTGCTACATTTCTTCTTAACACCCGCCTTCCTCGACAAGATTCGAGATCGATTCCACGCTTGTAGGTACCATAAGGGTGAAAGGTACTCTAAGGAGTCCCCACACGACTTCGCGACACGCAAACTACAACTCTTATGCATCCTATATCCACTCACCGATGTTCCCGGACCAGAGGTCTTGAGGGGCGAGGCCCAAAGACTTCTAGAAGACATCCCGAAAGGATGGTGGGCCCATCTCAACATCGATCAGGTCAACACAGCCGAAGAACTCTTACGGCTGACTAAACTTAAGCATGACGAATTAGTAGCTAGCGACGAGTTCAGTATCGACGCTTTAGCAAACCGAGTCGCCCGCATTAATTTGGAGAGGAATAAACGCGGAGGAGGCCATGTCGAGACCAGAAGCGTCGCCATCGCGTCCGGAAGCCAGACCTACCCTACGAGCGACTTCAAGTCGTGGAAGAAACCGCCCAGACCGTGTCGGCACTGTGGAAGTGCGAACCATTGGGACAACGACTGTCCCCCTAGGAAGGCTGATCGAGCCAGGAACGACCGTAAGGAACGTGACAACTTGTCCAAGTTGGAAAGTACCTACCGACGTGCTTATGCTGCCTTAGTGGAAGGTCAGGAAGCAGAATTCGCAGTGGCCTACACAGAGTTTTGTACCCTGTCCGACTCCGAATCGTCGGACATACCTGACATAGATAATGCCGAAGATTCTTCCTTTTCTTACATTGCGGCCTGTACGTGGAAGGAGATCCTGCCTGACGAGAGACTCATTGGGGCTGCCCTGGTCCTGGGTGAGATATATGAAGCCCGTAAGATATTCGAGCAACCCCCAGGTCAGCAGTCCTTAGGATCTGACGCTTGTCGAGTCCGTTGTCGTATCAACGCAATAGACGGGATCGAGATAGAAGCGTTGGCCGACTCTGGGGCAGCTTGCACGCTAATATCGACTGACCTGTACGACCGTATTAAAGGAGAAGGCACCCGCATTAAGCAAGGATTGAAATTGAATTTGGTTCAGCTAACAGGAAAGGCTAAATGCCAAGGCTACACGACGATTGACTTATACCTGCCCTCACAACGAGGTCACGTCCTGTTGCGAGGTGTAGAAGCTTACGTACTCAAAGGGATGACCATCCCTCTGTTGATAGCCGAAGACGTGCAGACAGCGTTCCAGCTGCATACCATGCGTCCACCTGAACGAGAATTCTGGCAAGTGGCAGACTCAGACCACCAGGTTCCCCTCAAGAGTCAGATTCATCACGTGCCCGTCTATCCAGTTATAGCCGGTCCTTCTCATTCTCGAGAACCTAAACGAGTGAACATCTCGGGTACAGGTCGACTAAAAATCACAGAGGATGTGACCTTAGAACCGTACACAGTCCGCCTGGTTGGGGTCACTGGTAACTTCGACCACAACTCGGGAGTATGCCTCGTCGAAGGACGGAGGATGGGATGGAAGCAGGGTGACTGTCTGCCACCTCCGACCATGCTCGTAAACACCGCCCATCCCTTTAGGCTGCCCTTGACCAATCCAAACCCATACCCGATCAAAGTCCAGAGCAGGACAACGATAGCATCCATGTGCAATCCCAACGAGGATCTAGATGGCGCCGAACAACTAAGCGAGTCTCAGATCCGTGAGTTCCAGAGTAAAGGACTATTAATACAGGCTGTCGCAGCGGAAGCCAATGTCCTGGGACAACCTGAGGAAGCCCATGATATCGACGGAGCTTTAGTCGGACCAAAGACAGCGGAGACGATACCTGGAGACGAGGTCCTTCCTGAAACCTTGGTGGATGTGGTAGACGTAAACCCAGAGTTATTGCCCGAAGAAAAGGAGCAGCTCCGAGCCTTGGTGCAGAAGCATGGGAGGGCCTTCGCTATGGCTGGGAACCTGGGACGATGATGCCCGCATGCATATATCATTAAAAGAAGGCGCGAAACCCATCTCGCTTCCGCCATACCACGCCTCCCCTCTGAAAAGAGAGATCATCGATAAACAGTTAGACGCCTGGTTAGAGATGGGAGTGATCGAGCCGTCCCAGAGTCCCTGGGGCGCCCCGGTTATAATCGTCAGCCAAAGAGGGAAGAATAGGCTCTGCGTGGATTGGCAAAAACTGAATGAGGTCACTATCCCGGACGAGTTCCCCATTCCAAGACAAACGGATATTCTACAGGCCCTTTCTGGCTCCCAATACATGTCAACCTTCGACGCGCTATCAGGGTTTACACAATTGGAGTTCGATCAAGAATCGAGAGACAAGACAGCCTTTCGTACCCATCGCAGATTGTTTCAATTTACGAGGATGCCCTTCGGGTGGCGAAACGGCCCACCCGTGTTCCAAAGAGTCATGCAGGAAGTCCTAGCTCCTTTCCTGTGGCAATTCGCCCTAGTGTACATCGACGACATCGTAGTATACTCCACGTCTTTCGCCCAACACTTGACACATATAGATCGAGTTCTTGATGCTATAAAGAGGGCTAACCTTACGCTTTCGCTGCCCAAGTGTCATTTAGGATACCAGAGTTTGTTGCTACTGGGTCAAAAGGTATCCCGCCTGGGACTCTCCACTCACAGGGAAAAGGTGCAAGCCTTACTGGAGATCGAAGAACCCCAAAACAGGAAGGCGCTGCGCACCTTCCTTGGAATAGCGGTTTACTTCTCCTCGTTCATACCTCAATATTCACTCATTGCCAGACCCCTCTTCGACTTATTGAAAGATGGGGCTCCCTGGATCTGGCACGAGCCGTGCAAACAAGCCTTCTCATTGTTGAAATACGCCCTAGCCACGGCTCCGGTCAGGGGACACCCCATGAAAGGGTTGGGTTATAGGCTCTATACCGATGTGTCTGACGTAGCTTTGGCGGGTACGTTACAGCAGATACAGCCAATGACTATTAAGGACCTCAAGGGGACGCGCGCCTATGAGAAGTTGAAACTCACATACGATCAGCAGGAGCAGATCCCTGAGTTGGTAAAGAAGTTGAACGCCGGGCGAGACGATCGCCCCCCACCTGCACAGTGGGCGTCCGCTTTCGAAGAATCTACTGTCCAGGTGGAAAGGGTTATCACCTATTGGAGTCGAACGTGCAAGGGTCCCGAGACCCGATACTCGGCAACAGAGAGAGAAGCCTTAGCAGCTAAGGAATCGTTAGTCAGGTTCACGCCGTTCATCGAGGGCGAGGACCTACTCCTAATCACGGACCACGCGGCACTACAATGGGCGAGGACCTTCGAAAACTACAATCGTCACCTAGCGGCATGGGGTCTAGTCTTCGCAGCATTCCCGAAGATGACCATAGTCCACCGTCCAGGACTTGCACATTCTAACGTAGACCCTTTATCTCGCTTGGCCCGGACCCTGGAAACGATATCCCCGAACGTGGAAAAGCTACTCAGTCTAGAAACCAGCCTGGCTCAGGAGGACCTTATCCAAAGTTGGAGCACGTATCTGCGCAAGGACCCAGCGAAAGGAGCCTTTGTGGTTACCAGGGCACGGTCTCGCGCCATAGATAAGTTAGACCTATCACGTAGCATGGACATCGTGGACGAAAATCAAGTGGAAATGGGCACAACAAGTTTATGGTTGGGTTTAGCCCCGAGAACAGCTGAGGAATTCCGTCTGGCCTACCACACGGACGAAGAATTCGGGGACATATACCGCAAAACTCTTGACGGCGGTGTAGCAGGAGGTGCCTACCAAGTGTCGGAGGAAGGGTTGCTACTTTGGGACGACCCGCAAACCAACCGACGCCTATGTGTCCTGAGAAGTCTGAGGACCACAATCCTCAAGGAAATTCATGACACCCCTCACGAGGCCGCCCACGCGGGTATAGAAAGAACGCTCAAGCGCCTGAAATCTAAGTGTTATTGGAAGGACCTGGGAAAGGATGCTCGACAGTATGTGGAAACTTGCGACGTCTGTCAGAAGATCAAGCATGACAGAGGCAAAACGCCGGGTCTGCTGAAACCCTTGCCTGTCCCAGACTTGCCATACCACACAATAACCTTGGATTTTGTGACTGGATTACCCCCTCCTAAAGGAGCCATGCAGCCAGATGCCATCTTGGTAGTGGTAGACAAGTTCACGAAATATGGGCATTTTATCCCATGCTCTTCCACCACAGACACGACGGGCACTGCAGACTTATTATGGCGCTGAAGGAGAGAACGAAGGAAGGTCAGTTGGGAGGTTCAAACGAGACCACCACCAAGCTGTTCCCTGGTTCTCTAGTTAGGATGGGGAAGTGTACTAGTGTTATTTATTGTAAATAAAGTACCAATCCGAGTGTTTTGGCTAATTCTATTTTTATGGGTTAGTTTTAAAGTTCCTGGGAATTGACTTACAGATAAACCGAGCCCTGCGGAGCTGTTTCTTTATTGAAATTTATTAATTTGTCTAGGTGTAATTCTGTGTAGCGTTGTTTAATTTGGATTTAAACTTGAATTTAATCTTCTACTTAGTGAAGTTTCAAAGATTTTATTCAATTAATGAATTTGGATTGTGTCTGGAGTGTCCCTTGAGTTTGTTCTATTTTTGTCTTATTTTATTGCTTGTTTTAACAGTAGCAAAATAACTGTTTTGTGTTTACACTTTGAAATCTGGAGTGTTAACCAGCTCTCCTGTTGAAATATCTACTTAATATTTCTCTCCTTTATTGCTGCCTTTTACTACAGTGGCAATCTTAACTGTATATCACTTTTTCGCACTGGAGTGACAACCAGAAATGCTTGAGAAAAATAATACTCTATTTTCTTACTTCTCTAAGGGGGGCGAAAAGTCGCAGAAAGGGTCTCCCTTTTATACTCCTTGGGTCGCCTTCCTTTTTCACGCTCTACCTTCTATTTACAGGATTTATTTACAGTGTATTTTTCTCAAACTGAATAAAAATGAAATTTTCATGCTATAGTTCTACTGCGCTTTTGCTGCGCTGAACTGCGGTTCTACTGCGGTCAGACTGCGCCTAGAATTCTTATTGTCCTCCCTCGCCTAAGCTATTTTAATGGTTAATTGGAACTTGGCTGCGCTGCATTTGCCGCAGTTACCTATTTCAAATTCCCTATTTATACCGTTAAATTTGCTATGGCTCGATGATTCTGAATTCAAACTTCGCATTACTATGTGTACGGCTATGCTGAGACCTTCAGCTGATTTATTCCATTTTTATTTAGTGACATTTAGTTAAAATGAGACTGAAATGGTAAATGAGTGAATTATTCAGGTTTAAAACTGAATGAAAAAGTTGCTAGTAATCAAGAATTTACTCAAACGAATGTGTTATAGCTCTCCTCCTCATTAGAATATCGTTCCCTAAAATTCCCGCCATGGTCCGTCGTAGTTTAGTGGTTTTCGTGAATTTCGTTCATATTCCCTGATTCCCTTTTGTATTATCACATCCTAATCCTCCATATGTATTGTTCGTTGTTATAGTAGGTCGTCCTTGAAGATTTCATATTTTTATGTATTTTATTTAGGACTCTGGACCTCTTGAAGCTGTTTTCCCGCGCGTTTTCAGGTTTCTAACTTCATGTCCCTATATCTCATTCATTTCTGGATGTTTTCTCACGTTCTTGGTATCATAAATTTTCATTTATTCCCACCTTTCCAATGGTACCAAGGTTGTGTCCTATTTCCTGGTATTCGTTGAGTTAGCAAAAGTTCGCGCGCACATTCGGTAATCACGTGCATCATTCCCATAGTCATTCGTATGCGGGCGCCGTTTCCGTTTAATTGTTCGGGATTTATGATATGCGTGGGTGTTTATTTCTTTCATATGGGCTTCTGTGATTTATTTCAGATTTTTCCCTCATGATTTAAGGTTGTTTTGCACTTTCCGTGCTTTGTTTTGACCGGGCTCTTCCTTATTTGGACGGAAGTTGGTCTTCACGATCTGCCGAAGTGCGGATCTCGGTTCCGACGGCCGGTTCCCTGCGCATCGCCACCCTCACGTGTCATTACACATGATGCGGATTTCTATATTCCCGTCATGGGTATAACTTCACAACGGCTGGACTGTTTGGGCTAAAAATTTGCATAACTATAGTTCCCCATTTTTAATAATTTCCGTGTAAATTTCGTTGTATGTTGTAACTATGGATCCTACGCAAACATCGTCTTTTCCCTAAGCTCGGACTTTCGATGTCACTATTCCCGTTATTGGATATCTCATTAACGCATGATCCTTTTATTATGAAAATTTGGGAGGATTAAGATTGGATCCCTTCCTTTCTAATGGGCTATCAAGCTTGTCTCGGTCGTTACTGGTTAATCTTCGCGCTTCCCTTTTAGGCATTGTCCTCGTTTTGCAGGAGTTTTAGTCATATCTCCATTGTTTATAGGTAGTTTCCCCTGTAATTACTCTCATTGGTTCCGTTTGGAGGACATCTACATTTCCTATTGTAAACACGACTCTGACTTTTGCATTAGTTCCTGAGGAATCTTCGTTCCGTGGTACTTCCATCCTTGGCTACGTGTTCGGACGTGGGAAAGTAGTTTCCGTGGAGGTTCTCTGATTATTTTTTTATAGTCAAATCTTGGTCGATTGTCCTAATTCTTGGTTTAATATTTGCTATAAATTCCCCCGAGAATTCCGTCTCGTTGATAGTAAGCTTGAAGTATTTTTGCTATTTTTCTTTCTTTCGATTTATCGTGTATAGTCATAATAATTCGTAAAAATTCGTTAAATTCGTTAAAATTCAGGTCCTTCGATTTTCTCATATCTACTTGTCATATGAGGTTTTTGTGATTTATCTGGCATATTTCCATAATGGGTTTCCATAGTGTGGCCGTTATTTCTCCTACAGCGCCATGTGATTAAACATGTGGGGTTGCCCGCAGTAATAGTCAGCGACTGGGATCCTCGTTTTCTCTCGACGTTCTGGTCATCCTTAGCGCATCACTTCAACACTAAGCTGGTGATGTCTTCAGCTGCGCACCCGCAAACGGACGGACAGATGGAAATAATGAACCAGCAATTAGAAGTCATGTTACGAGCTTATGTCAATAAGGACAGGGACGACTGGCATGAATTCTTGGACGTTCTGATGTTAGCGTACAATAATAGTCCTCACACTACTATGGGAGAAGCTCCTGCTACGCTACTGATGGGTTTCCGGCCCCGTCTGCCCAGTTCATTCCTAGTTCCTGAGGAGTCCCTCAACGTCAAAGCGGAGGAAAGAGTGGACGCGCTGAACGTACGCAGAAGATGGGCACGAGAAGCGATCCATCTCGCACAATTGCGTCAAGTTAGAGCGCACAACGCCAAACACAGGAGAGTAACGTACGAAGTGGGAGATTTGGTACTGATCGATCCTCATAAACTCAACCTCCTGGAAGTAAAGGGTACAGGGAGGAAGCTAATGCAGAGACGCATTGGACCATTCGAGGTGATGGAGGTGATAAACGAGAACGCCTACCGATTAAAACTTCCCAACTCCTACCCTATGCATAACGTGGTGAATGTAGCGCACCTGAGGCCTTATCGTTCACCCGGTGACGTCTCAAGACCGCTACTGTCCAACCCCAGGGACGATATGAAAGCCTCGGAAGAGTTTGAGGTAGAAGAGGTGGTGGGGCACAGGAAGCGGAAAGGGAAACTCCTGTACAGAGTGAGGTGGAAAGGATATGGGGCGCAAGAAGACACCTGGGCAACCGAAAGAGACCTCCGAAATGCCCCCGAGATCCTCGGAAGGTATAGATCGACGGCGGGCCTGAGCAGACGTGAATAAGCGCCCACTTCCCAATCGGGTATTCACACGAAGTCGATTAACGGCACGTGATCAGAATACACTTTGATCACCTTCCATCTCCATCGTTTTCCCTCTCGCGATCCCATCAACGAACCTAACTGACGATGTCTCTCGGACTGGCAAGTATGAGCTGCAGGCCCACCCCACGTAACTCTGTTGCGATCACGGACGATCACAGACGGGACTGCCCAGGTCTCGAAGCAGCCGAAGTGTCGTCCGAGCCCTTCAAGAGAGCCCCATCCGACCCTATGTGGTTAAACGGGCAGCTGGGACCTCTCGACCCTACTTTCTCGTACGTCGCTTTGCACCACGTAAGACCCGGTGCTCGATCTCTGGATCGATTGTGGCTCTTACTACTGGAGTATCACCACCTCAACGAGGCCGAAGTGCTGAGAGAAAACGGGAACCAGAACGTTCCGCCCTGAGCTTTGACCCCATTGCTGGAACGCTGGGAGTCATCAAAGGCCGCCGCGCTCAAGGCTGAGGCCCTCACGAAATTACGATTGCCTAACGAATTGAGGGAAGTAATATACAAAGTCGAGTCCAAGTCGGGCGGCGAGCACGAGTTGGATGGTCACATCTTTGCCTTCCAGTTCGCTCCTTGGCAACACCCCTTCACCATAATATTGCGATACACCTACATACTCCGGATCATTTCCCTCCTTACCGCTTTCGTCAATTACACCCAGATCCATGAACACCTGATGGAAGTAGAAGTCCAAGAGGGACGCAAGATATCCTGGTTGGAACCCCCGAAAGGAATTTTTCTCGAAGAAAGTTCGACTGATGATCGATTGATGGCAAATTCACCCGAGTTCGCTGTATACCTGGCTTGTCAGCTGCCATGTCGCGTAATCAAGAATGGATTGTTCGAAGAACTGGACCTGAGCGGACATGCTGAGGCTGCTCGTAATTACCGACTCCCGTTGGCTCAAGGGACTGAAGTTCCTTGGTTCCTCGACTGGCCCAAATGGGAAGATGCGCCCGAACCATTGCCTGGTGCTGAAGACAGGGAGGCCTACGAATTCCGACTCGTGTGGCCTGGTCCACCCCCATCCAACAAGGACCCGTCCACTCTCAAGTTGGTGGAGAAACGTCGTCTGAGCCGGACATTCTACTACCCGGATACCGGACGCTTCATGACTCGCGCCGAGGCACAAGAGGTGGTCATGGATGACGCTGAGCGACAACTGGCACAGCCAGATTCACCGACTCCTTTCGACGAGGGCTCAGACGAGCTGACGTCAGGAACGCTGGGCTTGAACCTAGGAGACGCTTCCATACCGCCTCCATCTCCCAACTGGCCGGGTGCGGGGAGTTCGGTCTTCCTACCCCCTCCGAATGTGGTGGTGCCGCAACCAAGCGTTCATCCCACCAACACCCCATCCGCCCTTTCCACTGACAACTCTTCCGCCTCATCCTCTCCCTCGGGTTCGTCGAACCATAACCGCTGGAGGAAATTGCCTCGAGAAGAGAGAAGGTCCCATCCGTATCCCGGCCGAAGAGAAGGATCAGCCTCGGGTCATTTGGGACAGGCTCGTTGGCAAATGGGGAATGAAACCCGTCGAACTCGGATGGACTCTTATCGCCCCGAACCTAGTCGATCCGACTACAACAGAGATGTGGATAGAAGGTGGTCTTCTCGACCTACGTCTTGAGAATCGATTGCTCGAAGGGATAACCGCCCTAACCTGAGAGACTCGAATCCCGATCCTTCCCTTTCTAGTATGGTACCGTATAGCGCCGGAGGGCCACAGTCAATTCCGCGGACGCCAACTTTCGCGATGCCAGTCAATCCTACATGGGTGGTGGACAGCAACACCAACACCGCCGTGCCCGCTTTCGTCGTCAACCTGGCAGCTCCTCCAACGACTGTTCATCCTCCTCCTACAAGCCGGCCCTACCCCCCGCCCGTGCAGTACCTGGGATCGGATCCGCACCCATCCTCCTCCGGTGGGGCTCAGTACGATTCCCTCCATCCGGATTCCTATCACGAGCGCTCGAGAAGCCAGTCGCCCTGGAGAGACAACCCGCAGAGATACGCCCCTCGGGGACCGCATCATGGTCGTTAGGAGACTGGGGGGCGATGTTACGGATACAGAGTCTCCAACGACCATATCCGTTGCATGGTCAAAGACTTCCCCTCTCTATCGCTCCTCCCCTCTTTCTCCCTTCCGTCCTCTATCCCGATACCCTATCCTCCTTACCTGTTCTACCCCTTTCCCCCCCCTCGTGCAAAGCTTTCCCCATTGGGGTTTTGGTGCTGGCCAAGGTTGTTTGTGTTTTGCGGGATTTCCCGCGACCTTACCATTTGTAGATAGTCACACGTCTTGTACGGAAACCGCCGAAGGCGGTTCCCGCTAACTAACAACTGCTCTACAACTGTCTCATGTACCGTCTTCTGTAACAACCCTCCCTGTGACTCAACTGAACCCATGTGACTGTACAACTCTCAATATGTCTTATAAGTCTGGTTATATCGAGTCCTCTAACGGCCCTCGCCGTGAGAACTCGAGGTCGAGAGTCGAAGACTCTCGACAGGTGTATCGTCCTATTGAATCTGTACCCTATGGGTCTTCATCACTCCGCTCTCCCCCCAGTACTCAACATACGACGTCACCTCACGATCATGGAGATCGTGAATACTTTGAGGCCCACCTTCCCGTGATGCCGGCATGTTCGCTACGCGAACGCCAAGTCGCCGCCCATCCACCATCTGTTCCCTCCTTCGCCAGTCATCATGTTTCCCCGCCAACAGCACGTTCCCTTTGGGACGCCAAGTCACCGAAGGCCCTACTAGTCAATCCTCATTGCACGCTTATGACATCAGCCCGCTACCGGTACGTTCGCACTGCGAACGCCAAGTACCCGATGGCAACTATATGAAGTTCTCACCCATCTCACAAGTTGCGACCTCGCACACGGTATGCTCCATTGAGGAGCGCCAAGTACCCGTGGCTGACCCGTCCGTCCTGGCATCTCCGACTACCTACCATCAATCCCTTAATAGCTCACTACATCACCAATCGCGATCGATGGGAATTCGATCATCCACCCCCAGGCAAGACTGGGATCACTCATCAATTACATATCCTGTTATGGTACAGACCAGATATGACCTCACTCATCCCACTATAAGAACGGATCGAGGAATGGGGAATTTCCCCCATCCCCGTAACAGGGGGGTTTCCTTTATCCTCCTTGGTCTGGGGGCTTCCGGGTGGGCCTGGTGGAATTCTTTCAGGAGGTCTGGGGAGTTCTCCAGGTTCTCTCTGGGGAGCCATTCATTTTCTGAGTTTGGCCAGCCAGAGAATTTGACGAAGTACCAGAGCTGTCCATACCGGTACCTGGAATCCAGGATTTTCTCCACTTCATACTCCTCTTCTCCATTCATGATGTCCGGGCCAGGGAGCGGGTCTGCATGGCATTCGGAGATTCTGTCTGGGGCGTAGGGGCGGGTGTTTGAGACCGAGACTACCGGGTGAATTCCTCTTTGACGGGCTGTAAGCTGTAGCTTTACTGCTGCTGGGGATACCACCTTGACGATCTGGAAGGGGCCGATCCATCTGTGGTCAAGCTTCTTGGTTGGTCGGTCTGTCGTGTAGTTTTGAGTGTTGAGCCAGACTTTGTCCCCAACTTGGTAGACTGGTGCTGCCTTCCGGTTCCTGTCATAGTACCGTGCCATCTCTTCTGCTGCGTGCTCTAGTGTTGCCTTTGCCTCCTCTTGCATCTTCATCATCTGAGAGGCAAAGTCATTAGCCCCTTCGACTTCAGACATGCGGGTCGGTTCGGTCCCCATGCGTGGGTGTTGCCCGGAGTCAAGCTCAAAGGGGGTGCGGTGGGTGGAAGAGTGGATGCGGTTGTTATAGGCGAACTCGGCAAGCGGCAGCCAGTCAGCCCAGTCGTCTTGCCTGTGGTTGACGAACACCCGGAGGTAGGTTTCTATTTCCTGGTTGACACACTCCGTCTGGCCATCAGTCTGTGGGTGGTAGGCTGTTGAAGGGGTGAGCTTGATCCCTAAGAGGTCTGCTAGCTCCCTGGAGAAGCAGGAGACAAATGCGCTGCCTCGGTCGCTGAGCACTTCCTCTGGGAGGCCATGATGCCTCCAGATGTGTTCGAGGAAGAGCTGGGCCATGCCTGCTGAGTCTACCGTAGTGACTGTGGGGATTGCATGAATGCGCTTTGAAAGTCGGTCTACCACTACCAGGATTGCGTTGTACCCCTTGGAGTCTGGGAGTTCTCCAATGGTGTCTACTGAAATCACCTGCCACCTGCGGGTGGGGACCTTGTTCGGGATGAGCTTCCTGACTTTCCGAGATGGGAATGTCTTCACTCTGTTGCAGGTGTCGCACCCTGAGACGTACTGTGCAACATACTGTGCCATCCGGGGCCACCAGTAGTTTCGGGAGACGAGTGTCAGGGCACACCTGCCTGACCCGGTTCCACCCGGGCCCACCTGGGCCCACCTCACCCGCTCACCCGCTCACCCACTCCCCGCTACCCATCCTTCCTCCCTCTTCCCCTTCCTCCCCTTCCTCCCTCTTCCCTCTTTCCTCTTTCTCCTTTATTTCACTCTCCCTTTCTGTTTATTCTTTCTATTTACACGGACCACCTTCCCTTGTATCATTGTACTGTTGACCCGTCCGGCTCGGACACCCCGGACGACTTCCCGCTACGCCCAGCATGCGCACCCGCAGCGGACGCCCTCGGGATCCCCCGTGGGGATACCCGGATGGCTGCGGCCCTCTCCGTAGATGACATGGCACCCGTCATGTGACCCAAGCCGCATGTACATAAATGTACCTGAAGTGGGAACTGAAGAAGTAACCTTCTTCTCACGTTTTCCACTTCAGGTAAGTAGTGTAGTTCTTCCTTTTAATAACAATTCACGTTTTCCACTTCAGTCTAAGTGGCCAGGGACTACAGTCCCAGATCGGGCCCGTCAGTACGCGCGCCCGCTTCGTCCCCCGAGAGGGTCCCTCCGTCAGGCGCTACAGCCGGGCCCCCTCCACCCCGGACGCGTCCCTGACAATGAGCTCCACAGTCTTCCACCGCCCAGGGTGGCCTGTTGCCACCGAGTCATGGTGGAGTTGTACCAGGTCATGGCGGAGCTGTGGGTCTTTCGGGACATACACCCGGCCCCGGTGGAGGATCAGTTCCCCTTCCTTCTCCCATTCATCTGAGTGTAGGGTCCCCCTTTCCAGCTCTCTCATTGCCTTTACCACTCCCTCGTCATGCTCCTTCCCCCTGCGTATCCTGTCCAGGATGTCTGCCTCTTCTCCCTCCACTGTGACCCCCTCCATAGCTCTGACTTCAAACCAGCCCGGGTGTAGGAGGGTCATGTCCGTGTTGTCGTCCTTCCCTTTCGGGTGGTCCGGCCGATGTGAGAGGGCATCGGGCTTCCCCATGAGTTTCCCTGGTTTATGGACTAGCAGGAAGTGGAAGCGGGAGAGGTAGAGGGACCACCATGCCTGACGCCGGTTTAGCCTCTGGGCTGAGCGGAAGTAGGAGAGGTTTCTGTGGTCGGTGTATATGTCGAACCTCTCAGGGGTGCCTTCAAGGAAATGGCGCCACTCTTCCAGGGCTCGGACTATGGCAAGCATCTCCTTGTCATAGATTTCGTAGTTCCTCTCTGCATCTGAGAAGCCCTTTGACATGAACACCACCGGGTGGAATTCCCCATCTGTCTGGAGCTGGGAGAGTACCGCCCCTGTTGCGAAGTTGGAGGCATCACACTCCAGTCGGAACTGACCTGAGTCCGATGGGAAGGTGAGGACCGGTGCTGAGGTGACAGCCTCCTTCAGCCCGTCAAATGCTTCCTGTTCCTTTCTCCCCCAGGTCCACTGCTTCGACTTCCGGGTGAGTGTGTGAAGGGGCCGGGCCTTCTCGGAGAAGTCCTGGATGAAGCGGCAGTAGAAGTTGACAAACCCCAGGAAAGACTGGACCTCTTTGACCTTCGTGGGTGCTGGCCAGTCAGTCACTCCCTGAACCTTCACTGGGTCCATGGCAACGTGGTTCTCCGAGATGACAAGGCCCAGGTAGTTGATCTTCTGCTGCTCAAACTTGCATTTCTCCGGTTTGAGGAACAGCTTCCGGCCCCTCAGTGTGGATAGGACCTCCCAGACGACCTTCCGGTGCTCCTCCAGGGTGGGTGTGAACACCAGGATGTCGTCCATGTAGCAGATGATGACCCCTCGGTCTATGAAATCCCTGAGGATGTCATTCATCATGGTCTGGAAGGTGGCCGGGGAGTTGCACAGTCCGAAGAACATCACCATTGGCTCAAACAACCCTCGGTTGGTTGCAAAGGCCGCCTTCCACTCGTCTCCCTCCTTGATGCGGACGTTGTTGAACCCCCACCGGAGGTCGAGGGCTGAGAACCACTTGGCATCCCGGAGGCGGGTGAGGATGTCGGAAACTAGGGGGAGGGGGTAGGAGTTCTTGACGGTGATCTCATTCAGCTTTCGATAGTCCTGGACCAGCCTTAAGGAGCCGTCCTTCTTCTTCACGAAGAACACTGGGGCCCCCATGGGGGATTTGGATGGGTGGATCCGCCCATTTGCCAAGTTCTCCCTGAGGAAGTCATCGAGCTCTCCTTGTTCTGCAGGGGACAGTGGGAAGGTCTTTCCTTGTGGCAGCTTAGCCTCGGGGATGAGGTCAATGGCGTGGTCCCAAGGTTTCTGGAGTGGTAGTTGGTCAAAGGCCTCTTTTGAGAAGACGTCCCTGAAGTCTCGGTAGCACTCGGGCACCATCTCCTCGAGAGGCTTTTCCCCTGGGGTGGGGTCCTGCGCTCTTTGGGCCATCCGCTGCGATGGGGTGGTGGTCGCCCTCAGGTCGTGTCCCCATCCTGGGGGAATCACGGCTGCGTACAGTCCATCCCTGGGTTCTACTGTGAGGTCAGGCTCCTTCAGAGCTATTGGCGCCACCCTGAGCCTTTGGCAGGCAGGTGGGCAGCGGGTCATGATGACCTTTTGTCGGGCCCAGTCCACTTCCGGGTTGTGGTGTGTCAACCACGAGTGACCAATAATGACTGACTGGCGCCCCAAGTTGGTCACTGCAAAGCAAGCTCGCTCCGTGTGTTGACCAAACGTAAGGAGTGCATCCACCTCCTCCGTGATGGATCCATTCTCATTTGGGGTGCCATCCACATTGTGGACCGGGATTGGTTGGGGTAGGGGGGTAGTCTCCAGGCCATGCTTCCGGACGAATTCACGACTGACAAACATCCCTGTGGCCCCTGAGTCTAGGAGGGCGGAGGTGGTCACTGAGGCGAGAGAGGTGGTTGCAGTCAGCTTCACCAGAAGGTTAAGGGAGCGAGAAGGGCGTTTGGATAGTACGTAGATCGCGGGTGGGGGAACAGCAACCTCAGCCGAGGCGCATTGTGGGTTCTCTCTGCGGGGTTTTGTGGGTGTGGCTCTTTTTTTCTTAGCGATCACTCAGTGTAACTTAGGTTGCGCTGTAGTCCTGGAATTGCCATGGTATCTACATGCAGGTACAGTGATGCTGGGGGACGACTGGGGCACATCCCTCACTGGTCGTCCTCCTGAAAATCCTCAGCAGGTCTCTCCTCCCCCGCTTCCTCCTCTGCACGGTCCAGCTCCTGGGTGAGGGGGCGGTCCTTTAGCAGGTCTGCGATCGCCTGGAGGTCTTCCGGGGCCAGGCGGGTCATCTCCCTAGGGGCCTCCCCTTGTAATGTGGCCCGGGCCTGATAGGGTCTCGGCCTCAGGCAGTCTCGGGCTATGTGCCCTAGCCGATTGCAGTTATAGCAGGGTCCAATGCGCCTCTGCTCGGTCCTGGGGGGGTGGATGCGGTCCAGGTCCATGGGTTGGGGGCTGACTTTCGGGGCTGGGGCTGAGGGTGTGGGTGCAGCGGGAGGGGGAACGGGCCCGGGAGGAGGTTGGGAGTGAAATGGGGATGGCTTGACAGCCAGGGGGCGGGCTTGAGCTTGGGTGGCTTGGAATCGTCGCCACTGATTGTCGAGGAGGGAGGCTTCACACTTCCATTCTGCCCATGTCATGGGCATGGGCCGGAGGCGATAGATGTTTTCACGAAGGCGTGGGTGAAGGGCGTGCTCAAATCGGTCCACAAGAGCAACATCTCCCATTCGTGACACTGGGCCGTGCAGCTCAAACTGCTGGATCAGTTTGTCTACCGACTCATTCCCTTGTCGGAGTGAGGCAAGCTTTTGACAGGCTGTGGCTTGTCGGTTTGGGTCTGCAAACATAGAATCGAGTTCCGCCGCAAAGTCATCAAAGGAAATGGCTGGGGCTCCTGGGGCAAGGAGGGTGTTGATGTGTTGGGTGGCCCACAGTCCGGCAGTCCCTCCTTTCATGTATGACAGGACAAACAGGACTTGGCTGTGTTCGTCCGGAAACTCGGCATGGCGCATGCTCATGTAGAGTCCACACTCTGCCTTGAAGCAGTCTATGTCATCTTGTGACCCAGAGAAGGGGGTAGGGGTGGCTACTTTGGGTGGCTTATGAGCCGGAGTGGGTGTAGGGGCCGGGGCTGGGGCTGTGGGTCTGGTCTGGGTGGCCAGTTGGGCCTGGAGATCTTGGAGCTGGCGGGTCAGCTCCGCTATCTGATCTTCCAGCGACATCGGGGGGGATAGAAGTAGGTTGAACCCTTCTTCTGCTGTCAGGGCTCGGTCCTCGATCAGGGACAGCCCGACCTCAGGCCTAGGTGTGTGCGATGTTCTGGGTGGTTGGGCGCTAGACCCTGTCCTCAGCTCTAAGCAGGGATTGAGTTGTCATGTATTACAGAGGGTAACTACAACTTGCCTAAGCAGGGATTGAGTTGAGAAGAAGGGTAAGTTTCCCTATTCCCCACTTGGCTACTATAAAAAGGAAGTGTACTGTACAGTTCATAACGTGACTCCGGGTAGAAGCCGAGCATGTTCCCGCGACTCGGAAAAGGTGTCACGTGGGTTAAGGCGAGTTGCTCGCCTTGACCCACGTGATTTTTCCCGTGGGCTCACATGCGGGCTGAAGTTGTGAGAGATATGTAGGGATGGGGAGGTCTGGGAAGTGGGGGAAGTCTGGGAAGGTGGTTCTGGGGTGTGGTTGGGTGCCCTGACAGCGGGGTCAGGGGCCGATCCCTGACAGGTACCACTCCACTTCTGTCTTCCCTTTGTTCCTGTTCAGACACCTTCATTCCGATTCAGACCCCCTTTGTTTCCTTGTGCTTTCGCCCCCTCCATATATATATCGGTGCTTGTACATACTCGTTTTAGGCCTTAGTCTAAAATCAACCTGAAATGCCCCCTAGAGACTTCCTGCTCGCCTCCTATGAAATTAAGGACCAAATGGACAAACAGCAATGGCACAGCGCTCCGCTTGAGTTGCTGAGGCCAAGGTCCCTCCTTGCTAAGTCTCCGGTTCCCCTCTGGAATCATCCGCCCTTGCCCAGTTCTAACAGGTACTATAATTACAATAATTTTACTAGTACACTTCCCCATCCTAACTAAAGAACCAGGGAACAGGACCAGACATTGGATTGAGGGCTGGTTAGATTGGGTTTCAGGTCAGCAGATTCACCTATCAGCATTGATTCACCGCTGATGGAGCCCCAGGATTTGTCAGTCATGACAGGTGCACTTGTGGACATCAGAGCTGTCCGGAGGCCTTTGGGGTTCCATACTTAGGGAGGTGTAAGTAAAATATTGAAATGGGGGAGTGGTGACCATTGGGGAAGTCAGGGGAGATTACAGGATTCAGGGGCTCCGAGGTTGGGAATGGCAGAGCAGAGGCAATCTGGGATGGCTGGAGGTGATGGAAGGTGGTGGTGGGAGATGGATATGACAGTACCCATCTCTAACAGCTAGCATAAATCACTAACATTTCTAATAGCAATCACCAGTACTAGTAAGGTAGAATATCTTCCCTCTGAACACACTGATTAGAAGACTCTTGGACCATAAGGCCAGTTGTGCTGGCCTTGGTGACTCCTCAATCCTCAGACTGTTGAGAAGCTAGACTGTATGGAGCTAGTATTCAACAGGGTGTCAGGGGACGTGCGTGCTTGTGCAGGTTGCTCCGATAACCTAGTTGTGATTAAAGCCAGGGGAAAGGAGTGTCCCCATCTTAGGGTCAGCTATATACATGTAGAGTCCGGCAATAAGGAAACCAAATGGATTGCCGATAGAATCACATGATCATAGAATGTTCCAGAACAATGCCGGAGATGATCTGGGCCACCAGGGCTTAGGTAAGCGGAGTAGACGGGAATTGCCGGCATACTTCCCACACGCATATGCGCAGCCAGCATAGGGTCCAGGGTCATTGCTGATCCCTGACACAGGGGGGGAGAAGAGCAAGGAATCCCTTTTCCCAACCCCAGACACTATATATGTATATACAGTTGTTATACATTGTTTAGTCTGAAGATTATTATAGAATAAAGAATAAAAGCAGTGCATGCATCATCCCTTCCCTGTCCATTCCTTACATGGCCATATACAGGCCTCATGATGGACATCTACTTGTCATGTTGCCCCTGCACTTGGGGGTATGACTGATTGAAATTCACCCATACCGGAAATGGGATCCAATCTATTGCCACATCCCCTCTCTGCCCCAAACCAAGCATGGCTCTTTGGCAAGCAGGGCACAAATTTAAATCACCTTCTTCAGGCACCAATATACATTGTTTCCTTGACCTGATTGCTGTATGTGACCTCCATGTTCCCACGCCTGCAGGTCTGGGCCTTTGAATGCATAATTGGGTTAATGAATCATGAACACAAACATTGGTCCAAACCTTAGACAAAATATGCAGGGTGATAGGGGTATGGATAGGGATTCAACCTTATTGCAGGTTTTAACAATAGTAAACAAGGTTGAAGGGAAATCTCTCTCGAGATCATGTAAAAAGTCTATAACTTAGATCCCGATCCACAGATATAGTGGCAGATATGCATACCAGCCGAGAGTTTCTGAATACTACTGTCCCCATTGAGACCATGAATGCCATGCAGTAGAGGTATCCTGTTCCAATGAACCCAAGCTGCACATTCCTTAGTAGTGAGGCCAGCAATCGGCCGAAGGATGTGGATGTCTCCCCATTGTTCGGTTTGTTCATGGCGCAACACATGACCACTGCCGGAGGCAATGCTAGACAGCAATGAGGTAGATAGGGAAATGATCGAGTCTCCCAACAGGACATGGCTACATGCCAATGACTTGGCCGTGTAAAGGAGCAACACACGAAGAAGGTGTCGAAGCGCCATGACGGTTGAAGATGATGAGGGTAAGGCATCAAGGAATGCCTTCAGCGCGGCATCCGGCGTGGGAAACGGCACCGAATCCCACCCTAGTATTGCTGAGAGACGGATTGAGCCATGGCATATGAACATAGCTGATGACTCACTTTCATCTTCAAATCTAGGGTGTAAGAGAGCACTCAGTTCTTGGCCTGTTACACGGTGCCACCACGCCGGATCGAACGCATCTTGAACATGCAGACTGACCAACGTGTATTGAGGATAATGCTTCGCTAGTTCCATGATTGAACTGAGGCCTGCCTTCCCTCCCAGCGCAGCAGAGAGATCCACGTAAGCGATATACGCATTATTCCAAACAGAGGACCGCCAACTCGGTGGCTTTTTGGAACCCTGGCGCTTCATTGGCTGAACGAGGGAGAGTGACGTGTCTATATACTCGCGTCTCACTATGTCTGCCAGCATCGATGAACCGGCGCCACCAGAATACCCGATTAAAACATTTCCCCTTCCTGATCCTGAGGTAAATCCTTCCAGAGCACGATCTAGATCCCGCCTGACTTTTAGGGATACAGTGGACACAAGGCAAGCCCTAGACATCTGAAATGAACCTGAAACTAAGCGCTACAGCGCTGTGACAACACCTACTTGCAGTAGACGGAATGTCGAACCACGAGGTTTCCTGTAACAGAATTGCATTTGGCGCAAATTTTTCCCCGATCGAACCGTTTAGGCCCTACATGTCCAAGTTAGGTTGGCACCACGACAAATGAAAGGAGTCTCGACTTGGGAGTGTCTGGGCTTGATCGTCGCACATGAGGTGCACTTAAAGTGTGCCGTCGAGTAAGCGCTTCAGCTGCTGTGAGGGTCTCAAGATCGATGACAGAGCTTAGAAGTCACCTGATGGATGTACTTATTCATTTTAAAGTATGCCGTACTGTAATGACACGGGTGAAAAATGTTTGAAAAGCAGCAGAGGAGTTGAGTGTCAATAGGTGGATGAGACCTCGATTTACAGGAGTGAAGTCTTAAGCAGGGATGAACGGCCCCGTGACACGATGGGGCAAGCGCCCGCTTTTTTAAGTTTTTTGATAGCGTCTCCGATACAAATTCAGAGGAGACGTATTGTGCCTTAGTGTCTTATCGCTGTACATACGCGACAGGGAATAAGAGAACGAATTGTTTCTCCAAACAGGGAAAAATTGAAGTCACTTAACGCATATATACGACGATGAAATTCGATGCCAATCCCCCGCTTAAGTAATTCGGTTGCCCACAGCAAAGAAAATATAGGCGGATTGGTTGGACCACCTATGATCACTTCTAACGCCGAAAACTCTCCTATGACTTAATCCATATTCATCAAATCACTGGGCTCAATGATACATGTTGAATCACTCATTGGCGCTCCGCTCTATCTGTGCTTGCGATAGATGGATCTCGCATCTACTGACAGGGCATGGTCTTTGTCCAGATAACACCCCTCCTGTTGGATGAGCCACCGCCTCAGTCCGTGGACCTTAATATCCCTTAGCACAACCCTGTTATGCCATGTATGTTCCACTGATAATACTCGTTGCCGTGCATTCCATTGCCTCTGGCTAACACCACCTCCACACACTAAGCGGCCGCGCTTATCTGGTTGCGTATCTAGTGAAAAAGGTTGCATCAGCTGTGACGGAGTGGACTGTAGACACATTTCTGTGACCTTGACAGGCAGGCGAGATAGGTGTATTGAAATCCCGTTTTCTGCGATATGAAGTTCTCTCCGAAGTCTCGAGCGCGAATGTAGACTAGTACGTGAAGCAGACTGTCAGTTTGCTGGGAGTTTCGCATTGCCACGGGCCATGCACATTTCCCATGGTGGAATACACATACTTTGCCAAAAAGGAGGCGGTATAGACACTTCCAAGCGGCTAAGCATATTGCACTGTAAAGCTAGGTCTCCGTGCTGGAATGCAAATATAACCTACTACGATGGAAATCATGTGGACGAAGTGGAATCCATAGAATACAAACTACCCGGAGATAAGGCGTCAGGGCCACTTGGTGCATCATAAGAGCTGGAAGCAGCTGTACAGAAAACATGACCGCCAATGCCAGAACGCTGGGTGATAGAAATAAAGGAGGGCTGAGTCAGGAAGCTACTTCCCAAACAAGTCAACAAATCGTACCTAGTCAGGAGGCCAGTGTTGATGGCATATACTGTTAACTTTCGTAGCACCGTATCCGTCCTGTGGGAAGTTTGCCTTCAGACCTTGCTTCCGTCAACCCAGAGATGAACTTGCTCACTGCCGAAATCCTGTGCGGCGGTTCAGGAGGAAATATGACATAGCAAAGGCAATCACGAGGTCCGCCAGTACCTACAAATTTCACATGATGGAAATTCTTCGGTCAGCTTATAGAGCGGACGTACCTCCAGTGTTAGCCAAGCTATCTCGACGTGGCGAACGGGTCGGACAAGGCTTTCAAGACCGTGGGTGATATTTCTGAAAATGAGATCATTGAGAATCCGTCACTATTTGAAAAAGCTCAACATACCCTTTGATCCAGATCGCTGTGTATAGTGAGAGCAGAACACGGAGAATCTCAGAAGCCTCTTGATTCTACAATTTGCGCGGCCGCTTACCGAGTCCAGTTCCTATGTTAAGGTATGCATCAGACACTTTAAAAGGTGACCACACAGGTCCACTCACCAAATTGCCCCAGAGTCAAGAGGACCTGTCAATGAGGATCTATAAATATTCATATGAAGAACAGGTGACTACGTACGACCGGCATCGGTAGCCAGATGGATCCACTAACTGGGCGAAATTCAGAGTCAGAGTGAATAACAGGAGTCCATGGACGAAGAGGAGAGATCAACTTACATCGATAGAGACGGAAGCCGAAGTAAAATTGCACAATAGTGGAACAGATAATCTAATGGGAATTATAGTGGGTGCGTGACCACCACAGGCAAACTCGATCCAGGGCTAAGTGAGATTATGGTCTTACGATAGATATCTGATGGAAGGTATCATTCCTGTTGTGTGAGTAGTGTTACGCCAGCACTCTAATGCGTTTGTGGGGGAGCATACCATACTGTAGTTGTCCGCCGAACCCCGAAGTGGCGAACGTGTACTCTGTACGCTGCGGCTGTCGAAGCCATCCTGGAGAGGGGATGGTCCTTGGAACGTATCTCCGATGAGGCTTTTTGACTTACACTTGAAATGTCTGGATGAACCTCCAAACGAAACGTCAATCACCCGTACACCGCGCATTGAGAAAATCACTCAATCAGTCAGCACTCACCACAAGAATCCGACGGTAAATTTCAAAGAGATATGATCCTTGGGGAACCTATGGTAATAGAGGAAGACCTGAACGGTGATTGCACCAAGGAGTCTAACGCAGAGAAAGATCATGGAGTGATCGGAATAAGTACGTAAATACAGCACTAGTGGAAAAGCGAAAATGCTGTCGTTCACGATGATGTTGTCGGTAACGCACATGGTGTCAAGAACGAGCCCACAAAGGTAACCGCCTTGGAGATTTTCGAGAACAGACATACCCATCTGTTTGGCGAGGCGACCTGAGAAATAGGCAATGAAGATGCCACGCTGACTGCGAAGACTTGCCAAGCGTTATATGCGTCCTCATGCCTTGTCTTAATTTGGGATGGTGCTAAATGCACACCCCAATTCTATACGTTGCTTCTGCTGATCACACCGCGCGTGTTCGGCGATCATAGTTGCCAGTACTGGATGAATTGCAGCGTAAAGATTAGAGCTTGCAGCTTCCCACTAACAAGGGGGACACAGTGGCACAGTGATTTGGAACTTGTTGCACTACTTAGAGATAGGGTCGGTCCCAGTAGACAGAGGAAGGCTGAATGTTGTGTAGCGGAACTCCTCCACAGAAGCCGGTACCACCCAGGATTCGCGCGTGAAGAACTGGGTGAAGGGGAGCACAGCCCGGAGATGCATGGTGCGACTAACACACCACAATGTTCAACATATATTGGCGCCACCTGACGTGACACGGTGGGCCGGGGTGTTATGTCGTTCAGTCCGATTGGCTTGCGGATCCGCTTCACGGGGTATGAACTCCGTTTCATTCTTATTTTCCATAGTTTAGCTCTCCTCATTTCATTTCCGTCCTGAACCTAACTTCGACGCCTAGTACATTTCGTTTTCATTCGACTTTACACTGTCATTCGTTTGGGGTCCTAATATAATTCTGCGCTGCTAAGCCCACTCAACCAACAAGGGGCCCCTTTCCACCACGTGCTATGATGCAGGCTGTGACTCGAAGCTCTCGCTTGTGAGGAATTTGTATTCTGTCATCTGGGGGCCCCCGAGCACACTTGGGCCCCAAGCACGGCTTATGTCATGATGCGTGTGGCAAGATGCCCCTTATTGAAAATGCGCTGTTGGGTCGGCTTAGTAGCGCAGAATGGGTACCCTATACTAGGGCCCCACACCTGGCTGAGCAAGGAACTCCTATGCAGGTGCTAGGGGGTGTGCCAGTGAAAGAATATTGATATTAGAGTGTGAGTGTCGGGTTTGCATTTATGACCCATTCGCGAACCGAACCACAGCATCCCTAGAGCCCACAGTACCACAACATTATTGTGTCTGCTCTCTGAGTGATATTGACCAGGAGATCCCTTGCTGAGGTTGTGATGCGCAGTATGGCTGGAGGAACATGCTGATTGCGTTTCGGGGGCTGAAACTCGTTCGTGGATTCTGAAAGCTAGCTACTAATATCGCAAATCATGCTCAGATTCCCGTCGGATGACTTCGATGATCCGCGATGGCCATCCTCAAGAACCCTTTCACTTTCAAGAGTTAATAGTGGTATGGTTAGTCCGATCATCGCGCGCAGAACTCAATGTACCGCTGCATGCTTCCTACTGGGACGAAGACTTCAGAATGCGATGGCCTTGTGCATCAAACAATTTCAAGATTCTCAGCTAGCCGTGATCTTTGCCCTGTACTGAAGGAAGTCCGCAACTCGAAGTTATGGGAACTAGCTGGAGATACCCGTTGGACTATTATGAGTTTTATCATCAGTATCGGGCTCACCGACGTGGGGTACATTTTCCTTGGCCGAAGACACTGAAGTCAATTTGACACCAACGCTCTTTAAACATTGCGGATCTTCGAAAGATCTGCTACTCAATCAGCAAACTCGAAAGGGCATATAATACAGACTCCTACCCAGGAGTTTGCATATAATACACATTGCGGTTAGGAGGTTGCTGTTGTAATGCTTCGACTAATCTGGCCCACCTCGCTCCCCCATAAGTTGAGTCTGAGTTCTTGCTTAATACACTTCGCGATTTGAGGGCTTCGGAGGCTCACCGTCAAATGAACCACGTCCTATACCTGAAGCAACTCGCGGACTCGCGAATGGCGTACATGAAGGGCCCTGAGACGATCTGAGCTTCGGTTGTGCCACGCCCTGTGCCTTGAACCCACATGATCTATCCTGGATCTAAAGGGTGCTGTGGGTTTCGCCACTATCAGCCTGGCCCTCATGATTCAACTGACCATCGTCTTGGACCTCTACCTTCGGACGTTTATGATTGTCCCGCCGGTACTCGTTCAGGAAGAGGGCAACGATTCCTTCAAAAGAATTCCGAAAGTACTATCTCCGGAAAAGTTGGCTGGCTTCGTGAAGATTTTCGGTACCACGCGCGGGGACGACGAAGAGCTCGAAACTAGGTGAAACGTGCAGCATATTAATAAGTTTTACTCTCACTAATTGTAGTGGCCGAGCCCGGCCGGCCGGAGCCAGTTGCTCGTTCAAGATCACCGGGAACCGTTCGCCAAGCTGCCTGATGAAGCTGCTGTCGCTACTAGCCAGGAAGACGAGTAGCCAGCCTTTCAACCTCCGGGCTGCTGCATCCTTTGTCTAAGAATGAAACCGTAGAAGCTGTTGGAAAACAATTGCTCATTCATTGCTTGCCCTCGCGTCGTATCGTATAACCCGAACGCGTAGATCCCTGCAGATCGAGGAGCACGTAAGTTAATATTGACGTCTTCGGTCCTTCTAGAGTTGCTCCGAGTCAGGTGCCAATGCGGAGGCCTCAAAGAGAAATATAGCGCCTCTGAAGTGTGAAGGAAGCACTTTTCAAAGGTTCCACGCCTTCAAGCCCGCGTAAGCTGCTGGAGGTTCCACCAAAGAATCCCAGTTTAGGGCAAACATTCGCACGCTTCATAGAGCTAGAGGCTAAGATATAGTGGTACTCAGCGGTGACGCTCGAGATGGAGAAGAGGGAAAAACAGATCGATGGATAGCAATAACCGCAGACGCGGTATCAGTAGCTACTAGGCAGAAAAGACATCAGACATAACCAATAAGGGAATAAAAAAATTAAAAGTACTATAGCATAGTGAGGTGGTGAAACAGCTAGCACATAGAAGATAAAAAGCTTAATATCAAAATATGATACGCGTAACCGTAACGTCGTCATGGCTTGTCATCCAACAATAAACATCCAGCAGACGAGCTGAAGATCGACTGGGAAGGCTTCACACGATGGACTTGGATGTAAAGGAGCAACGAATTGGCGATTCCCACGGATGTCCGGATGCAGATTTTCTTTCCCCCAACCTCAAAATTCCCGCTCTCCCCAATTAACGCCCACCCATCGCTTACTCCGCTATGGCCTCAACAATAAGGGCCTTTGGATGGGTTGCCCCAGCGTTGACACGGTCATTTTCCCCTCTTTCAAGGAAGACTTTTCCATCGATAGCTGCTTCTTGGCAGCAGCAGAGTCGACTGGCAAGCAGTGGTGCCAGCGAGGTGAGTTTTTGGTTTCCGCATGTGCTCTGAAAACTTGTTTCATTGTTTACGATTTTTTTGGAATTGTCATGCCAAGATGACAGTTCGTGACGCATTGAACACGGCGATGGAGGAGGAAATGCTTCGTGACGAGACGGTGTTCGTTTTGGGGGAGGAAGTCGCTAGGTACAATGGCGCATACAAGGTCAGCCTTTTTGTTGCCGAAACTGTCATCGGTTTCATATGAGCCTTATGCTTAACTAGGTCACCAAAGGGCTACTTGACAAGTTCGGGGAAAAACGGGTTGTCGATACACCTATCACTGAGATGGGGTTCGCTGGTCTAGCAGTTGGTTCTGCACTGGCAGGTCTTCGCCCAATGTCAGTGACACCTCATCTTGCACTAATATTCCTGAGCCTATTTGAACCGGTCAATTAGTTGCGAGTTCATGACATTCAACTTCGCTATGCAGGCAAGCGAATAATAATAAGAAGATTGCATAGGATTGAGGCTTACAGACGTTTGGGCATAGGCAATTGACCATATTGTTAATTCCGGTGCCAAGACATATTACATGTCTGGTGGGAACGTCCCTTGCCCCGTTGTCTTCAGAGGTCCCAATGGGGCTGCCGCTGGTGTCGGCGCTCAACATTCCCAGGATTACGCTGCGTGGTATGGCTCAATACCGGGGTTGAAGGTGGTCAGCCCATGGAGTGCAGAAGATTGCAAAGGATTGTTAAAGGTGCGCATCGTGGCTTTCTTTACCGACTTTTATGTTGACCATGCGCTTTCTAGTCCGCTATCCGTGACCCTAACCCTGTCGTCTTCCTTGAAAACGAAATGATGTATGGAATTGCATTCCCAATGTCTGCAGAAGCTATGTCGGATGAATTCCTTCTACCAATCGGCAAGGCCAAGATCGAAAAGGAGGGCAATGACGTCACTATTGTAGCCCACAGCCTAATGGTATCGCGAAGCTTGGATGCTGCGAAGCAATTAGAGGCGGAGGGCATTAAAGCCGAGGTTGTCAACCTGAGGAGTATCAGACCACTAGATATCGAGACGATTATCAAGTCCGTTAAAAAGACCAACAGGTGCGTCTGCCCGAGAACCTCATTGACAGCTCCTCAACCACCTTTAGGCTTATCACAGTCGAGGGTGGCTTCCCCGCCTTCGGTGTCGGCAGCGAGATTTGCGCTCAAATAGTCGAATCAGAAGCTTTCGACTACTTAGATGCTCCAGTTGAGCGCGTCACAGGTGCTGATGTCCCTACTCCAGTGCGTCCACTTGATTATTCCCTAGAGCACGCGGTCGGCATGCTCATTGGCATAACTTTTTAGTACGCTACGGGCCTTGAAGCCCTTGCCTTCCCGGATGCTCCTCTTATCGCTAAGGTAGCAAAACGCGCTCTCTACCGCACCAACTAGACACTTTCTGTTTCCCGTCGCGTACACTTCGTTAAGTTAAGCATGTCACGACATCACTTCAACTAATATAAGCGTGAATTCCTTTGGGCTCACATTGTATTGCAATCACCATCTTGTGCCACTGACCTAGCTGAAACGCAAGCAGCATTGAAAATTCAAACCATTTCAAGGTTGAGGGGTAATGGTAAGTAGCACTGGATGCTTATGTAGCAAAAGTGTTGACACCCATTCAACATATGTAGCATAAATACGACCTAAATATACAAGCGCCAAAACTCATACAGAACAGCCTGATTGCAACAAATTACTGGCACTTGAGGAAGGTGGCTTTGAATTCTTCGAAGTTGACGGCTGAGCTGTTTGGAGCTATGAATTCGACCCATTGCTCCATATCCCAGTAATCTTCAAAAAATCCCAAGCGCAACTCTTTTCGAATCCCATCCGACAGTCGGCACCGTAGTTCTGTGACCCTAACCTCAGCATTGGTTGCGCCCGGTAAATACGTCAGCATCTTTCCGATGGGAGCGTAGGGTTCATCGAACGTTGTCTTTTTCCAATGAATCTTGACTAGCGCCTTGTCGGGTAAGGGACCACACCTGAAATTGCGCTGACGCCCCGCTAGGTCGATAATTGTATCGGATTGGCACTTGGCTTCGAAAATAGTGGCACCCCAGCTATTTGACCCTCCTTCCGCATAAATTGAGTTTGTAAGCGTTACTCGATGGCCCCCGATCATGATCGAACGTCCCGCAAGGGTCCCGAACGCAGTATGGGAAGGCAATTTGTCCGAAATAAAGGTGGGGTCCATTCCAAGTCTTACAGGGTCTGATGCTGCAAGACGTTGAAGAACATTAATGATTGTGTTGGACTCGCTGACAAGACTCATGAATGGGGTATAGACGCCCCCACTGGGATCAAAGGCGTATAAGGAGAGCCAGGCACCTCTAACGAGGATGCCGAGGACATGGCGCCTGCATCCTGAACGGGAGATGGCTGATGCATAAGATCGAAGTCGAGAAGCATAGCGAGGAAGCGCATGCTCTGCTGCAAACTCCCCTGGCAGCGGATAGGGAGGATAAATCCTACAATTGTCATCATCACTTTCCTCGTCATACTCATACTCATAGTCATACTCTTCGTCATCGTCAAGGTCATCAGCATCATCCGGCATCGACTGAACGTCTACTGCAACTACAATGTGGTGCAATGCAGATAACTCCTCAATGGGACGTACGTCTTGATAACGGAAACCCATAATCGTCTCCGGCCATTCATCCGTTTTGCCTTTTGTGGGCTCTGTATGACACCGAAGCGAAGGAGAAGTTTCGTCCAACATAGAGTTGAGCAAATTGGCAAGTAACACTCTACGATTCGACGCTCCTTCCCTTGAGTCAAAAGAGGCATTGTACTTCTTATACGCGTCTAAATATGGCTGGGGTGGACAGAATCCAGCTTCGAAGTCGTAATCTCCGTAAAATTCGCGCCGAGCAGGCACATGACGGACTCCGTCTTTGGTACACTGCATCCAAGGACCAAAGATGGTATCACAAAAGAGATTCAATGGGATTGGATGATATGTCGCATCCAAATGACTGGATGTGGATGGGTCGGAGCTGCGGAGAGGAAGACTGGGCTCGTATGGAATGGGGGATGGAGATGAGGAACGCGAGAAACGGCTTGTTTGGGTGTTGATATCTTCATCATCTATCAACCAGATTCTTGGCATTGACTCGACTTCTGTTTTGAACTCTTGAGTGAGAGTAGAGACCTTATTCGCTGGTGGAAGTGTCAAGCAAAGGAGGGAAGTGGAGAAAGTTAGCACACACTCTTGTTGGCATGGATTTCTGGGCGATGCTGCACAACCTCACTGTCCAGCTGGTCGCCGGAGTCTTCGCGTGTACGTTTTTGGGAAGGCATGGCCAAGGTGACGAGGGGGAGGGGGTACAGACACGGGTTACCAACGACGAACAGTACTTGCAACTTGATTGAAAAGACCAGTGGCGATTTATGTGAGACCAAAGCGAGAACAAAGGCAGGACCAAGTCCTACCACAGTCACGGGATTTCGACGGCAAATATCAAACACCAACTGATGCCAAGGCTCAGGGGCGCACGTTTGCACGTTCGGAGATAGTGGCTAGTGCAATGGTTGAATGCTGCAGTTCAGCTTCGACATTCGATGAAGACTCCTCGATACAAATAAATACTAACATCTGCCAACCCACAACATGCTTGGCGGCACAAATCACCCCGACACCACAAACCAGAGGACTCCTTCGCCCTGACCACACTAACCAGTCACCCTTACCATAGATTGACGATCTCCTCATGCACATTCAGTTGCAGTGATAGCCACACTGCCACATATCAACGCGGGGCCGCGGGGTAACAAAATACAACAACAACAACGACAACGACACAAATCCCGAGGATCGATCACATACATGAACCCGACTGCAACAACTCAGTACGCCCTACCAGCATTAATGACGATCCTCACGTATCCGCTACGACATGCCGAGGGATGACCGCACAATCGTATGGGGACCAAGCTGGGGGGCTAACATCATTATTGTTCAATCCCCTTGTTCATCTTCCTTTCCCCGGTCCCTCTGATCTCATTTGCCTTTGATCGCCTGGGAGGGCTTGTTAGTCACACCTCAGCTGTGTCGTAACGGAATTGGCCGAGTTCTATATTCATTGTGTCCTGAAGATGGGGTGTATTAACCCAACAACTCCCCTGTTGCTGTGCCGAACAGATCCTGCCGTACCATAGGGAGTGGTTAAGGGCCCAGTTTGGTGATAACTAGACCAATCTTAGCTTATCTACCCTTAGAGATTCCTGGTCCAAATTCGTCCCGTTCGGTTCATGCTAGTCTGCTCGCGTCTGTGATAAGCTGATACGGCGGATGAATGCACCTGCTACCCAGAGTTGAATGATTTTGGACTGATGTGCGATCCACTTTTGAGGGTCGGGACCCTCGATTCTACGTGGCGTTTATGTCGAAAAAAATGGGGGAAAAAGAAAGAGAAAAACATGGATTATTTAGTCGCGATTCACCCTCAAGTGGCATAGTTTTGCCTCGTGTGTAGCTTTTTCGGTCAACGCGCCACGGCCACGAGTGATATTGCACCATGCGTCCTCGATCTTTTCCCCTGATCGCTTGGGATTCTTGGGGAACTTGCTCAACAATTCTGGCTCGCGCTTGGGCGAACAAGTCATCCATCTTCGTCTCAACCCCAAAGGGGAAACAACTGCCCCAGATTCCTCAAGTCCCATGTCAGCGGTCATGCACGTTCCCTTAGCACAGGGCGTGGGCGGGCAGGGTATCGACGGTGGCGAAACCGCACGTGCGGGGTGTATCGTCCAGGGACAAAGCATTGATTGAGGGCACAGTGAAGCAGGATGAGTTAAAGAGGAGCTTGCTCTACTGGTAGTTTACATCGCCTATCAGTAAGGATGGCAGGGATGACCCAGAAATCTGCGAGAAGCGAGGTTAGGGGCAATAGTCCCTGAAAGATAAGTCCAGGAACATTCTAGCATGAACAGCCAGTAAACCATGTGCATCACAGGGTTGCCTTTCGGGGGGAGCGGAGCCTTCTCGTTGGTGGGCGCAGCGAAGATGTCGGGACAAGGGACCGGGTACAGCTCCGCTGTTCAGGGTCAGAGCAGTGGTTTACAATACCGTGCGGAGTTCCAGGCCCCGATGGGGTTGTCGCGAAACCAGTAGTTTTACGTAGGCGATGGTAATTTCTTTTTGCTACCCTTTCGAAGATCCTGGAGACTTTTGCTGATATTGGAGCAAATGTTGAAACAAGGGCCCCACTAATTAAGGATCGGCCATCAAAGACAAGGGAGAGAGATCTCGCACCTCCAAAGCATGAGGGGGCTGGTCGAAAGTGGAAGATATCAAAAATCAACCAGATGGTCAGATAGCTGTTCTCCAAAGATATAGGAAGTATCGGTCTGGGATGGGAAAATCCCACCCGTTAAGTGAAATGCACGACGCTTTCGACGTCTCATGCACCGTGTGTAAGTAGAGCCGTGATTCGCCTCACTAAAACTCAAGGAACGTGCTACAAGACTGGACTGTTTGGGGGTGCCTCACCCGGCTGGGGGCTGCGAAATACTTCCTTAAAATCACGAGGCATCGCCTGACAGAGGCTGGCATCTTGCGCAGCAGCCTAGGTCGCCGAATTGGACTATATGAATTGGATTCATCGCATGATCACTTCCATCAATGTGTCTCAAAGAGACAGGAGCAGAACCCAGAAGAAGTCGCTCTTGCTAAGAGAAAGCGAGGCCTACTCTGCGATGTGGAGTTTAATGGAATAATCAACCGCGATCGACCGAGGTCAGAGCGACCCGAACCCGAAGGGTTTCTGAAAGTCGGTCGACGTCAGGGCAAGTGTAGTTGTCAACGGAGGAATGACTGAAATTATTCCTGTATGCGAAGGATCGACGTGGTGGGCCATCAGACAATTTGAATTCGTAAATCCTGGAAAGTAGTCCAAAGACCACGTTTACTTCCGTGATTTTCGTGATCACTAATCATCAGAGTTCATGGCATGAATGCATCAGCTTGGTTACAACACGCATACCAATTTTGGCAAGTTGGGCGGTAACCTTTAGAATCCCGCTTCCTTGAAATCGCGACCCGAGAACCAGGGACCTAGGGGAATATTGCGGCAAACAAGACAGAAAAGACGATTGCCGGCGGGAAAATCCTCAGCGTGGCAGGTTGAGATAGTGGGCACTTCCGGGAGGCATACGCATAACCGCGCAAGATTGTTTTGTGCAGTCACAGATGGTTTCGAAGCGACGGACGTGTGCGGTAAAGTTAACCCGGGGCGAGTACTTTTTGATGTGTCAAGCGCAGCTGTTGCCAGGGAGCTGTGTGCGAACAATATCACTGGAAGATGGCGATTCTGCGAAGTCGCGAAGTCAGGACCAATCTTCCCAGCCTCTAACAACCTTCGAGCTGGTCTGCGCCCGAGAACGGAGACAGTCTAAAGGGGATTAAAACAACGTGGCGATAGACGAGGGAGATCCAGATCCAGATTCTCCCACAAAAGCACGTGCGTGGTTTCATTCTCCCTGATATTTGCAAATGGAATTCGTTCTCTCGCTCATGTCCTCTCAACCTCTCCGCCATCCTGCCAACGGTTAAAATAGGCCCAATTTCAACTATTAAAGCACCTTTCGTCTCTTTTGAAGCCCCCGCTTGGCATTGGTGGTCCAGATTGTTAGTCTCTTCATACACTACGTTCAGTGTCCTGAGTGTGTCTGGGAACTGCAATCGCCACTTCAGTAACGTACTCTTGGCTAGAACGCCGCCATTTTCTATCGTTCCAATATCTCTGTAGCTCCTATGGAAGCAAAAGGCGATATCGACGACCCCCTTGCCCCTACCACCCATGATCACGCGCAAGAGAGCATTGGTCTGGACGGGCACAGTCGAAACTATCGCCCCTCCTCACTTGGAGGACCTCTCGGTTATCGTTCGGAGAACAGGCTTCCTGGACGGTCTAATGGGCGAGATTTACCACCGCCTATAGAGGATGAAATTGAGGAGTCCCGGGGGCCAACTCACACAGCAAGACGTTCATTGGGTACGTTTCCTCCGCCCTCAGAACGTCATTCCCCGTTGCCCTTCGCTTCTTCGAGACGTCCATCACTCCCTTTGCCACAACACACATATTCGGCTCCTCTTCTCCCAGGGCCATCAACATTTACGACACCCTTGTCATCATCCTTATTACAACCTTCATCTCCCTACTCGGGCCTGAAACGTAAGATGTCACACGACCGCTCCGCCATTTCCCCGCTCCCTGGCCCCCAATACAGTCTTGCCGAGGAGTCGTCGTCTTCATCCAGTAATGGTCCCTCCCACCATCACGCTTTCATTCCACCGATGGCGTATGATGGCGAGCAGGACCATACCCTTCCTCCTGCTAAGCGGAGGGGGTCAACATTTGATGTGCGGATATCGCAGCTGAGCTTGTACGATCAGCGAAGGCATTCTGTGCATTCCATTCATTCGCTTGATTCGTCGAGGTCTTCGGGACCTGGTGGCCCATTATCGATAAGTTCCTGGGCAACTCGAAGGGACTCGACAGCTAGTTTTTACAGCGACGCATCTTTCGGTAGCCAAAGTACGAGTGCCTCCCTTTTTCCGCAAGATTCCGGTGGACCAAATCCTAGTCACTCTTGGCGATCGCCTGCAGCACTTCAACCACCCATCCCGGACGTGGAGTCTAATCATTTACCATCGATTCATCACAATCGGTCGCTCCCCACCTTCGAGTCAGTCGCTGAAGAGAACGCTGCACCAAAAGCTTCACCAAGCAGCCACCAACGACAAGGGATTCCTTCCCTTCCACCGCTTAACCTTCTTTCTTCCCAAAATACCGATCAGGCAGCAAATGGCGGACACCGTCAATTACATGCGCCTCCGGAACACTCCGAGCGCCGCATGTCTGTTTCTGACATCCTTATATCCAAAAACGGGCGTGATGGCGCTCGATTCAAACAATCGAACTCTCGATCACCTGTCTCCCCTCTCATTGACGGTCACGGAAGAGTGAGTCCTAATACGTCGAATGCCCTTTCCCGTGGGCCATTCCACGAACACGCTGCCGTTACGAACATAAATCTACCATCAAATGGGAGTAACGGGACGAAATATGGTGAATCCCCTTATTCGAGAAGTCCCGAGTTGCGGGTGAGTCACAAGTTGGCGGAGCGCAAACGAAGGAAAGAGATGAAGGAGCTGTTCGATGAATTGAGGGATCAATTACCTGAGGACAGGACAATGAAAGCCTCCAAATGGGAGATCCTAACGAAATGTTCGTCTCCTTCTCGTGTTATTCTTTTGCGGGACTAACGTTTATCCCCCCAATCACAGCGGTGGAATACATAGGTCAATTGAAGCGGGCGTATGAACATAGCCAAGCCGAACTTGTGGCTGCCCGTCGCGAAATTGCCCAACTCACTGGGAAACCATACCAGCCGCCGAACAATGATCTCCTGCATTCCCTCCCGATAGACATAATTAATCCGTCACATTTCACATCATCCTCATCTAATCCACCTTCTTCGGCTGAGCCACAATGTGCATCACAGACAGATACGGCTTTAACAGATGATCACGCACCCCTTGCTGATCTCCCGCCACCTGGGGGCTCACCACAGGCCCGCGGAAGTAAGGAAAGGGGTGGACAGAATGTGAATGATGAGGAAGGGAGCTCGGGACCATGTGGTGCGTTGGAGAGCTCATCGTCGAGAGGGACCACTGTCTCGGGTGAACGAACCCCGGAGAGGGGCACACGAGAATCACGTATGGAAGAGCTTGTCTCGTCATAACTGAGCCCAGGGGAAGGGCAAATTTCATCCCTTGTTGTGTTCTCATTCAGAATTGATCCGGTGCTCCTGCTGCGTTTTTACCCTGTCACCATTATTTGGCTTCATCATTCCCATCATTGTATTCCCGTTGATGGCCCTTCATACTAAATATTATTTCTTGACCCTTTCTCTGTAGTCCATCCCTCTTACGGGCTTTGTTCCAACTATCTTTGGCAGCATTTGCTGCAATTGTCTCTTTGGAGCCCGAACTTTCATCACTTTATCTTGGATGCTTTGCCTTTCATCTTCGGATATGTATTAGAGGGGCATGAGCCTGCGCGTTCAGTGTTGTCTTATTATTCTGGGACTCAAATTGCTTGCGTGTGCATTTCGTTATGCCAATATACCACGGGCAACGCGTCAAATAACGACGGCATCAGAAGGAAAAATACACAACTATACACGGGACCGAAAATAATGATAGAGGAAAATAAAGGCAGCAGAGTGCATAGGCAGGTTTCCAGCTTCTACAGAGTGCAACGGCTCAGTCATACTCGTCATCTTCATTCAATTTCCTCTTGTCGCCCGCTTGCGGTGCCCCGTTTGTCGCCGAAAATGAGGTTCCAGCAGTAGGTACGATGCCTGGGGTGATAAGTGTTTGAATGTCCACCATTTGCATATCCTCTTCGTCATCCTCTCCGTCGTCATCGAATAACCCGTCTCCACCTTCGCCCGAGTCATCATCACTTCCACCTTCCTCCACAACAGCACCTTCTTCGTTCTCTTCTTCACCTTCCATACGTATACCGGTGGACAGGCCAAGAGTATCGGATGAGGCTCCAGTAGCGCCAGTTTCGAGGGCTAACAGGCCGTCAGGCCGTGGGTCCTCATCCATATTATAATCCTCCTCTTCTTCTTCCTCTTCCTCCTCCTGGTATGCTGAGGAATCTTGAGGAGGAGGCTTATTCGGGACAAGATCGAAATCTACCGCCGTAAGGCAGTACTTTGAGGGCGGAAGGCGGACACCATAGGTTTCTGATATTTGGGGAAGAGGCTCAGCATTGGTTTTGGCAGCAAGTGAAAGAATGTGCTGTAAAAAGCGGTGAGAATCCCATGAAACGGGAAACCAAACAAAGAAAGCAATCGCTGGTCCTTCACCTCCTTTGGAACGCGTCCACCGAACTCCCAGCCTACTCTTGACTGAACAGCAAGAGTAACATCATCCATCTGCACAGACCCCGGCCTTCCGGCGTGGTCTGCGTAGACCAAAGCATCTCCAAGTACCTGGGCAGTGTACCCTATGGTGGTGTATGAGGCAGGATGCAAAACTCCTGGTAAACAATCTCCTCACGATGGGCAAATTCAAGAAGTTGTGTCAGAACTCCCGGCTGGGCATCCGTTATTGAAGGAGAAGATGCTAGTAATAAAGCTATCAAACGAGCATCTCTGGGCAAGGTTTCATGTCCAACAGCTGACATCCGAGCGAGTGTCAACGGGAGTGCCACCCCCACGTGACCACTGTTCGGGTGCTTCACACACGAAGTACGCACATATCAAGAGCGGGGTCACACATGACGTCCTCCGTCCGTGAGGCAGGACCTGGCATGGAAGGCTATTCTACGCAGATCGCCTCGCTCATAGGAATTGCTGTCGCCATCTCTGGTAACATTGTCATTTCACTCGCACTCAATACGCAGAAATTGGCACATAAAAGGATAGAGGAACAGTCAACTGGTCTTCCATTCTCAAAGCCCACGAGGCCGCCACCAAAACCATCCGCACCAACAAAGTCGTCGCGTAAAGGATTGTTCGGCCGAATGCGACCCTTCGGTGGGCCATCTGCACCACGGCCTCCTCTAGATACCACACCTCTGAAGACTCGAAATCGACTATCTTTAGCGCGTTATGGTGCTGCCATTTCCTCCCGTTTCATATCAGGTCTGGAGGTATTTTCTACCCCGTCACAGTCGGCGTTGAAGGCATCGCAGAGTCTAATCCTCGAGCTGTAGGAGTCGCCGACAGAGATGAATGCCTCGCGAGGACGAAAATCGTGCTTTCTTAGACGATGTGAGCGTACATGAGGAAGAAAGGAAGGAGAGGATATAGATGATTTTGATGATGAGGTTCTTGGGACGCGAATGCAGAGTATAGCCATAGTGGACGCACCGAGACGGCTTATCTTAGGTCTAGATTATGGTGAGTGGTTAGTGCTTGATGTTGGGCATCGATGCTTATCTCAGGACCCCTTTAAAGGTGGCTTGGCTTCATTTTGATGAATATAGGAGAGTTTTGGTAATTTCCTTTCGTATGCCTATGCACCGTGCGTCTCTTCTGCACCTCACATCAGTGGTGTTCCTTCATCTACTAATGATGAGCTTCTCGAACAGTGCTTCCATCGTTGCACCCCTCGGGGCGGTGAGTGATATCTTTGCTTGAGTCACGTCAGCGTTCAAACCATCCATAGTTTGCTTTGATAGCAAACTGCTTCTTCGCTCCTCTTATGCTCAATGAGAAATTCCGCTCTGTAAGTCGATGACTGCTTATATTGTGCGTTGCTGACATTCAGTACA